>NW_018128115.1:405023-427637 GCF_001952655.1 Monopterus albus | reverse complement strand
GTGTGTGTGTGTGGTGTGTGTGTGTGTGTGTGTGTGTGTGTGTGTGTGTGTGTGTGTGTGTGTGTGTGTGTGTGGTGTCATGATTCGGTTCTGTGTTGCTTCCTGTCAGGCTTTTATTTTGATGCTACGTCCTGTTTTGTTTCACCACAGTTTTGGTCTTTTTACTTTCTTCATCACCCGCATTAGTTTCACCTGCTCATTATAGTTTGCACCGCATCATAAGCAGCCTTCACCCACCAATCCCAGCCAGATTGTTCTAGACGCCACCTCTCACTCTCCAGCATTTTTCGGTTTTGGTACTTTGTGTTTTTGACCCGGCTTGTTCCTCTGACTATTCTGTTCTGCCTTGCCCTCTTGCTTCAGACTGTCACTGTGTATAATTATCGGACTTCCCTTTGGACTACGTATTTGGATTCCTCTGCTGTATGTGTTTGCTGGCTCTGATCTCGGACTGTTTATACCGACCTGTGATTTTTGTGTTTCACCGTGTCTTGTATGGTTTTGTTTAGCGTTAGTTCTCTTATTAAAGAGACGGTTTTGTTTTACATTTCCTTGTCTGGCCTTTTAATTGAGTTCACCCTCAACATTTTTGGCAGCATAACGCGCCGATTCCTGACATGTGGTGTGTGCGTGTGTGTTTGTCTTTATATACTTGTGCGAACCAACCCCTGATGGAACACCTTTCTTGT
Source organism: Monopterus albus (assembly GCF_001952655.1). NCBI lineage: Eukaryota > Metazoa > Chordata > Actinopteri > Synbranchiformes > Synbranchidae > Monopterus > Monopterus albus. The sequence continues at coordinate 426,948 of NW_018128115.1, read as the reverse complement.
GTGGACATTTCATTGGTGACTTTCACCAATGCGGTTTCTGTACTATGATGGACTCTAAATCCTGACTGAAAATCCTCAAACAAATCATTCTTGTGCAAGTGGTCACATAACTGCTTTGCAACAGCTTTTTCAAGGATTTTGGAAATAAATGGGCGATTGGATATTGGTCTATAATTAGCTAGGACACCTGGGTCAAGAGTAGGCTTTTTGAGTCGAGGTTTAATTACTGCAAGTTTAAAAGCCTGTGGAACATAACCTGTTAATAGAGAGAGGTTAATCAGATCTAGTATGATGTGTTGATTAGGGGAAAGACGTCTTTGAGCAGCCTGGTCGGGATGGGGTCCAGGAGACATGTTGATGATTTAGATGAAGCAATTGTTGAGGTCAACTCAGAGAGATCTATAGGGGAGAAGTAGTCCAAGTATAAATGAGGCCTTACAGATGTTTCTAAAGCCATTGTAGTAGATGGCACATCTGTGAGAGCTGTGGGAGTGGTCCGACCAATTTTTTCTCTAATAGTTGTGATTTTATTTGTAAAGAAGCTCATGAAGTCATTGCTGCTGAGATCTAAGGGAATGTTAAGCTCAACAGCACTGTGGCTCTTTGTCAGCCTGGCTACAGTGCTGAAAAGAAACCTGGGGTTGTTCTTATTTTCCTCAATCAGTGATGAATAAAATGCGGTTCTAGCACTATGAAGGGCTTTCTTATATGTTATTAAACTATCTTTCCAGGCTATGAAAAACTATTATTATATTATTGTTACCTTATAGACTCAAGAATACATCCAATACACATTGTGTGATGTGGCCACATTTCTCCCCATCTTTTTCCACAACAAATTCCCTTTTCTTTTCCACTTCTATATAATGAAAGTTTTTCCAAATGTCGTTTCTTCTTTTTCTCCCAATGACGAGCCCCGGCTGGCCGGCCATCGGTCCCTTTCTCTGTGTCAGACTTAGCTTTGTTTGTTGACGTCTTCTAAATAATGCCGCGAGTGGGGCTTAAGGAAGTGACGTCGCCTGCATCTGTGCAGTGCGACCTGATGCGGCCCCTGAAGCGAGACACAGGAAACAGAAATACTGCAGAATAATAATAATATGACTAAACGAGACGAAATAACGTTATAACATTTCGTTTTGTCTCGTTTTTGTCAACAAAAATAAAGAGACATTTTGGCATAGTTTTTATTTTATAAACCACATTTAGTCTCGTTTTTTTTGTCAACAATATTGCATTTAATATAACATATGCATTTAATTATAGTCATCATCACACGACCAGCATTTTCGTTGCATCTTGTCTCGTTTTTGTCATGTGATAAAGGTTCGTTGATGACGATATTTAGTCATAATTTTCGCTGACGAAAGTAACTATAGTGGTATTGCCATGGCTGCACAGTGAGCTCTTCTACTGTTACTACATTTAGCTAATAGTACTTGCCCTTGTCAGAGGCAGGACATGTACGCATCTTTAATACGACATTAATACTTTTTCATATGCAAAGGGCCTGAATATTACTTATACCACTGATTACTAGTAGTATTAAATACGTCTTTATCAGTGATATTTGTAATATTGTAGTGTTACCATATGTATCAGAAAGAATAGTAGTGCTGTAGTAGTACCTGTAGCAGTACTGGTATTAGAATTGTAGCAGTAGTGCTAAGATAGCATTAGTACTGCTGCAGTAGTAGTAGTAGGAGCCTGACGCTGCCCTCCTTCCTTCCCCGCAGATGCTGGAGAACCAGGTGGAGGTGCGACAGAGGGAGGTGGTGGAGCTGCAGAGCCAGGTGAGGGCTCTCGGCCAGGAGGTGAAGGACACCGAGGAGGTGGATGGGCGGAGGCAGCTGGTGGAGAGGAAGTTCCAGGAGCTGCTGGAGCCACTGAGACACCGCAGGAACTTTCTGGTGGCATCAAGAGAAGTTCATCAGTTCAACCGTGACATTGAAGATGAGATCGTAAGTAATCTATCTTGCGATGTCACCTGACAGTGAAACCATCCACATTAAATACGAAGTGAGAGGTTTTTAATGAAGTTCTGCTGTTGGAGGCTCCCATTACCTGTCCAGGTGTAAAAACAGTGGATGTTTGGTAACAGCTGATCAAATTCTAGGAGTTCAGACATGCTAATGTCCACCAGGATTCTCCTCAGCTGTTGGTGAACCGTGTTTAGCGCCACCATCAGGAGAACTGTGTTGCAGGTGTCCAGGCTCCTGTGCAAAATGGCCAGTGTTTCTCAGTGTGGCTTTGTTGTCCTGTCTCCAGCTCTGGGCTCAGGAGAGGATGCCTGTGGCCACATCCACCGACCATGGAAACAACCTGCAGACTGTCCAGCTGCTCATCAAGAAGAACCAGGTGAGAGAACCTACTGCTGTTACCTGGAGTTCAGATCTTAGACAGCAGACAGAACTACATCAACTCCTGGCATGACTCGATTGTCGGAGCATGTTCTGAACGTGGGTACGAGTATTTGACAGGTGGTGCTTGGCATGACCAAAGTGAGCTCCACCTCTCATAAGGGGGACATTTAAGAACTAAACTGAACATTGTATACATGCATTCAAAAAATAAATTTGTTTCGGGTGCTCAGAGACGATGATGCTTTACAAGATGAAGACAAACAACAGACACCAACAGAGCCTCTTCCTAAAAATGAGAGGAACATGCACAACTCCTGCTGCAGGTGTTGTCACAAGTGGACAGCTCAATGAACTGCGACGGCATTAATTAATATGGATTTCTTCTCCATAGATGGGTAAACAATGGTATACTGTACGTACACCTAATTTTTTGAGCTTTTAAGTTACATCTAAGATGAGAATTTGCTGTTGTAGATAAGTCAGAAAAAAAAGGAGAAGAAGGAAAAGGCCCATGGGCTTTTTAAATTAAAAAAGACAAAATGGATGTAGGTCAACTGCAGAAAAAAACGAGGGTGAATGGGAGAAGGCTCAGGTTAAAAGTGACAGGTTAAAAGCCACTTTATAAAGGAGGCCATGGAGAGGGACTATCGGTTGGCCTCGAAGAAATTCTGGCAAACTGTCCAGCGCCTCAGGAGGGGGAAGCAGTGCCCTGCCAAAACCGTTTACAGTGGAGGTGGGCAGCTGTTGACCTCAACTGGGGACATTGTTGGACGGTGGAAGGAATACTTCGAGGATCTCCTCAACCCCGGTGCCATGTCTTCCGATGAGGAAGCAGAGGCTGAGGGCTCAGAGGTGGACTCGTCCATCACCCAAGCTGAAGTCACTGAGGTAGTCAAGAAGCTTCTCGGTGGCAAGGTACCGGGGGTGGATCCGCCCTGAGTACCTTAAGTCTCTGGATGTTGTTGGGCTGTCTTGGTTGACACGCCTCTGCAACGTTGCATGGCGGTCGGGGACAGTGCCTCTGGAATGGCAAACCAGGGGTGGTGGTCCCTCTTTTTAAGAAGGGGGACCAGAGGGTGTGTTCCAACTATAGGGGATCACACTCCTCAGCGTCCCCGGGAAAGTCTATGCCAGGGTACTGGAGAGGAGAATTCGACCGATAGTCGAACCTCGGATTCAGGAGGAACAATGCGGTTTTCATTCTGGCCGCGGAAAACTAGACCAGCTCTATACACTCTTCAGGGTGGTGGAGGGTTCATGGAAGTTTTCCCAACCAGTCCACATGTGTTTCGTGGATCTGGAGAAGGCATTCGACCGTGTCCCTCGCGGCGCCCTGTTGGGGGTGCTCCGGGAGTACGGGGTCCGGGGCCCTTTCCTAAGGGCTGTCTGGTCCCTGTACGACCGGAGTAGGAGCTTGGTTCGCATCGCCGGCAGTAAGTCAGACTTGTTTCCAGTGCGTGTTGGACTCCGGCAGGGCTGCCCTTTGTCACCGGTTCTGTTCATTATTTTTATGGACAGAATTTCTAGGCGCAGCCAGGGGCCAGAGGGAGTCCAGTTTGGGGACCACAGGAGCTCGTCTCTGCTTTTTTCAGATGACGTTGTCCTGTTGGTTCCATCAAACCAGGACCTTCAGCGTGCACTGGGGCGGTTTGCAGCCGAGCTGAAGCGGCTGGGGTGAGAATCAGCACCTCCAAGTCCGAGGCCATGGTTCTCAGTCAGAAAAGGGTGGCTTGTTCCCTTCAGGTTGGTGGAGAGTTCCTGCCTCAAGTGGAGGAGTTCAAGTATCTTGGGGTCTTGTTCACGAGTGAGGGAAGGATGGAACGGGAGAAAAGGAAGTCTGGGCATCTTTGCTTAGACTGCTGCCCCCACGACCTGGTTCCGGATAAGCGGAGGAAAATGGATGGATAAAGGAGGCTTTCGACTGTGTTGAGTGTGGGAGTGTTACTCCTGTCTTGTCCCAGGTTCAGTGCTTGGTCCTGTGGCCAGGAGGTTTGAGGTGGCAGAGCAGGTGGAGAGAGATGAGGTTCTTTAGTAGAAAAAAACTCTGCCATTCATGTCATCAACAATTAAAAAAAATAATCAGGGTAAAGGAATGAGGATGATGCTGATGCTGATCTGAGCTCTGCCGTGTCTTCCTCTCAGACGCTACAGAAGGAGATCCAGGGTCATCAGCCTCGTGTTGACGACATCCTGGAGCGCAGTCGGAGCCTCCTGCAGGACAAGTCTTCCAGCGAAGATGCCATCCGCCAGCGTCTGGCTGACCTGCAGGGGCTGTGGAGGCAGCTGACGGAGGAGGTGGAGCACCGACACGGCCGGCTGGAGGAGGCCCACAAGGCCCAGCAGTACTACTTTGATGCCGCCGAGGCCGAGGCCTGGATGAGCGAGCAGGAGCTGTACATGATGTCAGAGGAGAAGGCCAAGGTGGGGGCACAACAGAGTCGTGTCATACTCAACACAGGCTCTATTGTTAAATGAAATAACACTTTTTTAGTTACAGCAGTTTGTAATTTTATTTCAGTGACATACTCTTGAAGCAGTTTGTCTCCCCCTACAGTTGCTGAGTGTAACTAAGTTGTACCCAACTGTCATAAACACTACTTGTGCTGTCCCCGCTCTTTATGGACAGCGGCACATGTCCATTTGTTTTCAAGGTGAAGCTGTTATTGAACCGGGAAAGAAAACCTCAGAGTAGAGTACTAGGGGGTGGTATCGGACTCGATACCCGACTCTTTCCTGACTCTCACAGAGCAATTAGAACACCAGCATCCTTGCTGACTGCGCTGCATGAGACGTAGCTGCCTGCTAATAGAGCTAGCTTGGTCAGAAAAGGAGCACTCACATCTCCAAAGATGTCTGAGGAGATTCCAAATTTGTGTTACCTGGATAGACTGACCACAAAAATATCAAAACTCAGTCAAGGCCCAGGGATTTGTTTCTGCATGTGTTTAACAATCATAGAATACTGAGCTAGCAGAAGGCTCTGTTTAGATCTCCAAACGTATATAGTGCAGTAACAGGTGACCCGGGGACGCAGTGGCGATAGCAGAGATAATAATAATAATAATAATGATAAAATTTATTTATAAAGCACTTACCAACTCAGAGAGCACTAAGTGCTACATCAAGGCAATTAGAGCCTATACAATCAAAGAAAATCAGTCAACTAAGTAAACATATGACAGGCACATACTGTACATTCATTGAACTATAGCATAATTCCTGTCCAGTCTGACAATACTCAGAAAAACTAAAAGATAAAAGCCTAAAAAGAACCATAAAACAAGTTTGTTTAAAAAAATATGTTTTCAGAGCTGACTTAAACGGAGCCAGTTCAGTTATAGATGCTGTTCACCTTATCAAAAGTCAGTCCACCAAAATATATACACACGCACGCACGCACGCACGCACGCACGTACGTGTGTGTGTGTGTGTGTGTGTGTGTGTATACCTAGGTGTGAACCAGTCCTCCCTCTCTCGCCTTCAGATAGTTCAAAATGCTGCTGCTCGTCTTCTGACAAGTACCAGAAATACCAGAAAATTCGACCATAGAACCCCGTTACTGGCTTCTCTCCACTGGCTTCCAGTCTGTTTTTAGAATAAATTTGAAACTGTTGATTTTTGTTTTTAAGGCTCTTAATGGTTTGGCTCCATCTTACTTCACTGAATTAGTGCACTGGCACAAACCTACCAGGTCCCTCAGGTCTTCAAGCCAGTTTCTTTTAGAGGTTCCAAGGACCAGATATACTGTGCTTTTACTGTTGCAGCCCCTAAACTGTGGAATAGTCCACCTTTTAATGTTAGGTCAGCTACTGCCCTCAGTACTTTTAAATCGTTGCTTAAAACATAATTATTTGGCTTGGCTTTTAATGCACAGTAGGGCCTGATGCCTTCCTTTTAATCTAATTTATTGAATATGTGTCATCTGTGTGAGTTATTGTGCTGTTTTATTTTTGCATTGAACCTATTTATTTTATTTTACTTATTTATTTTATTCTGCCATGTAAAGTACTTTGGTCAACTGGATGTTGTTTTTAAAGTGCTATATAAATAAACTCATTTGATTTGATTTTGATATTGCTGCTTTAAAGAAATGTCATAAGAGTGTTTTTCTACACGAAGAACCACTAAAGCACCCCCTCCCTCCACAGGCTCATAGGAAAGCACTGCAAATGTACGGGTTGGTTTTGTTTTGCTTCTCGTTGTAGGTGGTGATATAATGTAGAACTTGTGACTCTTCATATCCTCCTGCTCCACCTCTGAAACCAGACCTACACCCTTCACTAATAGTTCACTTTATTTTGGTTTTCAAAACAAACAAACGCATTTTTACGAGCTGTAATATTAGAGGTTATTTGTGCGTGTGCTGCAGGATGAGCAGAGCGCTGTCACCATGCTGAAGAAGCATCAGATTGTGGAGCAGGCAGTGGAGGACTACGCCGAGACGGTCCACCAGCTGTCCAAGACCAGCAGAGGCCTGGTGGCTGATGGACACCCCGAGAGGTATGAACACGTTTGTCTGACTGCACTGTGAGGACAGGCAGCAATGCACCATAAAACACTAAAGCTGCCCTTACAGGATTCACAGTGATGGTTATTGTCCCTCTTGGATGGAGCTCTGGCCCCCAGAAAAGTACTACTGGGCCCATCTGACCCCCTTCAGACAATCCTGGGTCAAGCACTGTGAACGCTGAACCAGTTCACCCAATACAGTCCAGTAACTCTTCCTCAGTAACAGGACTGTGTATGTTTGTGTGTGTCATCAGCGAGCGCATCAGCATGCGTCAGTCTCAGGTGGATAAGCTGTACGCCGGCCTGAAGGACCTGTCTGAGGAGAGGCGGGGCAAACTGGATGAAAGGCTCCGCCTCTTCCAGCTGAACAGAGAGGTTGACGACCTCGAGCAGTGGATCGCTGAGCGGGAGGTGGTGGCCGGGTCGCACGAGCTGGGACAGGACTATGAGCACGTTACTGTACGTTACTGCAAGTACTACTAACATTAATAATGGCACTGCTGCTGGTACTGTCTGAGTACAATAGAGGAATGTCTTGATAATGCCATGGGACTGTGACAGTATCTACCAGGATATTGTTTATTTTACTGGTGTAACTGCCTTCAGGTGCAGAATTCGAAACAGAGCAGAAACCCACCAGGCACACATATGAACAACCAACCACTTAGTAACCACCCCTAAAGTCTTTTCTCTTGAAAAGTAGACCACGATGTTTGGAAAATCGCCTCGCTGCGCTGTTGTTTGTTCTTTTTTTCAGTTGTACCAACAGTTCAGTCAGCGCCAGTGACTATTCGCACATGCTTAGGTCCTGGCTGGCTGCTTTTACTGTGATGAAGAGGGAAAGCAGGAGCACTTTAAGTTCACAGGAAAATCACACAAAACCACTGATTTAGTATTTAGTAAAGGGCATTTTTAATATTTGTTCTTAATTTTTTTTCATATCGTATCATGGACTTTTTATGGTGGCAACATCGAACCATGACCTTTTGGTATCCGTACATCTCTGAGTACTAATAATACTACTGCAGCCTGAGAGGGATTTGGTGGTCAGGTCACCTGAGATGGGACTGTGAACATGTTGTAGTATGTCATGCAACTAATACCAGTACTGACACTGGATACCACCACCACTACTACTACTGCTAAATGACACGCGTCATCAGTACCACTAGTCTTCTTCTTCTTTCGGCTGTTCCCGTTAGGGGTCACCACAGCGAATCATCTGTTTCCACCTAACTCTATCCTCAGCATCCTCTACTCTCACCCCAATTAACTTCATGTCCTCTTTTAGCACATCCATATATCTCCTCTTTGGCCTTCCTCTTGACCTCTTGCCTGGCAGCTCCATCTCCAACATCCTTCTACCAGTATAACCACTATCCCTCCTCTGCACATGTCCAACCCATCTCAATCTGGCCTCTCTGACCTTGTCCCCTAAACAGCCGACCTGAGCTGTCCCTCTGATGTGCTCATTCCTAATCCTGTCCATCCTGGTCCCTCCTAAAGAGAACCTCAACATCCTCATCTCTGCTACCTCCATCTCTGCCTCTTGTCTTTTCCTCCCTGCTACAGTCTCTAACCCATACAGCATAGCTGGTCTCACTACTGTCTTGTACACCTTTCCTTTGATTCTTGCTGCCACTCTTCTGTCACACAACACTCCTGACACCTTTCTCCCCCCACTCCAACCTGCCTGCACTCGCCTCTTCACCTCTTTCCTACACTCCTCATCACACTGGACTGTTGACCCCAAATACTTAAACTCCTGCACCTTCTTGACCTCAGTCCCCTGTAACCTCACTGTTCCACTTCCCTCCCTCTCGTTCATACACATGTATTCTGTCTTACCACGACTGACTTTCATTCCTCTTCTTTCCAGAGCAGACCTCCACCTTTCCAGGTGTTCCTCCACCTGCTCTCTGCTCTCACTACAGATCACAATGTCATCCGCAAACATCATTGTCCATGGAGATTCCTGTCTGACCTCATCTGTCAACCCGTCCATCACCATAGCAAACCAGAAGGGACTCAAAGCCGATCCTTGATGTAGCCCCACCTCCACCTTGAACTCCTCTGTCTGACCTACAGCACATCTCACTACTGTCGTACTCCTCTCATACATATCCTGAACTACTCTGACGTACTTCTCTGCCACTCCTGACATCCTCATACAGTACCATAGCTCCTCTCTCTGCACTCTGTCGTACGCTTTCTCTAAATCCACAAAGACACAATGCAGCTCCTTCCGACCATCTCTATACTTCTCCATTAACATTCTCAGAGCAAAAATGGCATCAGTAATGCTCTTTCTGGGCATGAAGCCATACTGCTGCTCACAGATATCCACTTCCTTTCTTAGCCTAGCTTCCACTGCTCTTTCCCATAGCTTCATTGTGTGGCTCATCAACTTTATACCTCTGTAGATGCTACAACTCTGCACATCACCCTTGTTCTTAAAGATCAGCACTAGTACACTTCTCCTCCATTCCTCAGGCATCTTCTCACTCTCTAAAATCCTGTTGAACAAACTAGATAGAAACTCCACTGCTGTCTCTCCTAGACACTTCCACACCTCTACAGGTATGTCATCTGGACCAACAGCCTTTCCACTCTTCATCCTCCTCAGAGCCTTCCTCACCTCATCCTTTCTAATCTTTGCTAAGTCCATCTCACCTTCCCTTGTGTCTAACCTGGCATACAACTCATCATATGCTTTCTGTTTGGCCATTGCCACCTCCCTCTTCACTCTATGCTGCAATTCCTTGTAATCCTGTCTACTGTCTTCAGTCCTTTCTACGTCCCATTTCTTTTTAGCTAGCCTCTTCCTCTGAATGCTGTCCTGTACTTCCTCGTTCCACCACCACGTTTCCTTATCTTCTTTCCTCCTTCCAGATGACACACCTAGCACCTTCCTACCTGTCTCCCTGATCACTTCTGCTGTAGTTTCCCAGTCATCTGGAAGTTCTTCCTGACCACCAGAGTCATCCTACACACCACCATCCAATGCTGTCTGGCCACCCTTTCTCCTACCACCACTTTACAGTCACTAATCTCTCTCAGATTGCCTCGTCTACATAGAATGTAGTCTACCTGCGTACTCCTACCTCCACTCTTATATGTAACTCTATGTTCCTCCCTCTTCTGGAAATAGGTGTTAACTACAGCCATTTCCATCCTCTTAGCAAAGTCCACCACCATCTGTCCTTCTAGGTTCCTTCCCTTAACACCAAACCTGCCCATCACCTCCTCATCACCTTTCTTCCCCTCACCAATGTGCCTGTTGAAGTCTGCCCCAATCACCACTCTCTCCCCTCTGGGAATACTCTCCATCACCTCATCTAACTCACTCCAGAATCTCTCCTTCTCTTCTAACTCACCCCCTACTTGTGGAGCATAACCACTGACTACATTCAACATTACCCCTTCAATTTCCAACTTCAGACTGATCACCCTGTCTGACACTCTTTTCACCTCTAAAACATTCCTCACCAGCTCCTCCTTCAGGATCACTCCTACCCTATTTCTCTTCCTGTCCACACCATAATAAAACAGTTTGTATTCCCCTCCAATGCTACGTGCTTTGCTACCCTTCCACCTGGTCTCCTGCACACACAGTATATCTACCTTCCTTCTCTCCATCATGTCCACCAGCTCTCTACCTTTCCCTGTCATTGTGCCAACGTTAAGAGTCCCTATTCTCAGACCTATACTCCTGCCTTTCCTCTTCTCTCTCTGTCTACGAATCCTTCTACCTCCTCTCCTTCTTCGACCAACAGTAGTCCGATTTCCGCCAGCACCCTGTAGGTCAACAGCACTGGTGGCAGTTGTTGTTAACCCGGGCCTCGACCAATTCAGTATAGAACACTGATGATTCGCATGTTTAAATTTGGCATGTTTTTACACCGGATGCCCTTCCTGACACAACTCTCTCTATTTATCCGGGCTTGGGACAGACACAGAAGTCACCGGTTTGAAACTCCTGTGGCTAGATAGTCATCAGTACTACTAATAATATTATGATATTTTGACTGCTGCTAACTAAGCGAGAGGTAATGTCAGCTTGCAGGAACCAGGCCAGGGATACTCTGTCAGTACTGCTACCGATACAGCTGATACCAGCAGTACTACTGCTACTCTTTCTACTAATGTTCCCAACAGAGCAAGGACTGCAGGCCCTTGAAAGCAGCATATCTGACAGTAGTGCTACCGACATTACATCCTGATACTACCACTAGCACAACCACTTTGTTGTAGGAACTAATTTCCTTTGTGAGCCAGAACTATAGACAAAGAGATGCATGTTGAAGTACTATAACTGTTGGCTGATAGTACTACTAATAGTACATCTGAAGGATTCCAGGCAGGATTACAGGACAGTAAGTCATACCAGTATGCACTAGTAGATTACTACTCCGGTGATTCATAGGAATCCTATTGAATTCAATCTGACTGGTAGCGCACTACTTCTTTTGCTGTGCTGTCTTCTGTTCAGTCAGTACTGCTACTCTTTTTTTTTGTTACTACAGTTAATACTTCTGTATTAATATTTTTAATATCTGTCCTGTGTCCTTGTGCTCAGATGTTGCAGGAGCGTTTCCGGGAGTTTGCCCGCGACACCGGGAACATTGGTCAGGAGCGCGTGGATGCCGTTAACCGTCTGGCAGATGAACTGATCAACACTGGTCACAGCGATGCAGCAACAGTGGCAGAGTGGAAGGATGGGCTGAATGAGGCCTGGGCCGACCTGCTGGAGCTCATCGACACCAGGACACAGATTCTCGCCGCCTCATTTGAGCTCCACAAGTTCTACCACGACGCCAAGGAGATCCTGGGACGCATCTTGGACAAGCAGAAGAAGCTGCCAGAGGAGGTTGGCCGAGACCAGAACACGGTGGAAATGCTGCAGAGGATGCACACCACCTTCGAACATGACATCCAGGCCCTGGGGACACAGGTCAGTCAGACTCGAACCTGCTTTATGGGGACATATTTTCCTGTTTGAGGTGTGTGATAAATGTGTACAGAAACTTACCCGCTATTCGGTCCTGGTCATACCAGCATTTCTGTATTTTAGACTAAAATTGTTTCACTATAACAGGCAGAACTTTACATAAATAACTTGAGTAAATATATGTGACATATACAATCATATATCACAACGTGTGTAATTTTATGGGGTTTCCTGCAGTTTTAATGTCACAGAGGCGATTAATTGTGTCTAAGTCTTTGTAGATGGCTACCAAGACTTTTCTTTTTACTAAACATAGACACCCACTGTATTTATGTTCTAGCCACAGTACAGTACTCCAAACTGCACACTGACCCACTGTGAACGAGGTCATTGTAATAACATGGAGACTTCATAAAGTCTAATGCAAACGATATAACCCGGTCACTAAGGTCACCAAGTTTTCATGATGATGAAGTCGGCATCAATGCCTCACACAGTTTCCTCAGGAAATGCTCATCTAGTTGTTAAAAACCATCTGTGTGCAACACAGAAATGGTCCATTTATAAACGAGTGGCATCAGGTGTAGTTCACTGCATCTGCCAGCAGGTGGTGCAATAGCCCGAGGCAGTGAGCCCATCCAAATTCATTTAACCTGCATCAGCACCTGTCAGCTTTCCTAGGACGTCACACACCTACTGTTTGTTTGGCACATCAGACTAAAGCCATGAGTAGCTGAGCTCTCCTGACCTTTGACCCTGTGTGGCAGGTGAGGCAGCTGCAGGAGGACGCGGTTCGTCTCCAGTCGGCATATGCCGGAGATAAAGCCGACGACATCCAGCGGAGGGAAAGCGAGGTGCTGGAGGCCTGGAGGAGTCTGCTGGGGGCATGCGACGGACGCCGACTGCGTCTCCTTGACACTGGGGACAAGTTCCGGTTTTTCAGCATGGTCCGAGACCTGATGCTCTGGATGGACGACGTGATCCGGCTCATCGAGGCCCAGGAGAAACCCAGGTAGACTCAGTGTGCTGCATGTTGACCTCATGTCTTCTGAGGGGAGCTATGATGGCTGAAGCTGTTCTGTGTTTCCAGAGACGTGTCGTCAGTGGAGCTGCTGATGAACAACCACCAGGGCATCAAAGCTGAGATCGACGCCCGAAATGACAGCTTCACAGCCTGCATCGAGCTGGGCAAGGCCCTGCTGGCCCGCAAGCATTACGCTTCAGAGGAGGTGAGAGACGCAAAGACAACAGCTGCATATAGCACGATGCAAAAACAGCTGTGACGTTTGAGTGGAAAGCGATGTAATGACCATAAAGTTCATGTAGTGAGATTGTAGCAACTCCATCACAGTAAACAGGTGAGAGCGTCAGCAGCTGTTAGGGTCAAATGTTGATGACCTGAAGTCATGAGCTGACAAGCTCCTTACTATCAGGCATCTTAGGACTGTGAAATTAACTGAACTGACATGATGTGCATGTCAGCAGCAGCTGAGGCACAAGAACAGCTGGATTTCCTCCAGATGTTCAGGACATCGGGAGCAGATTAACCCCCAGTGTTACTGATCTGTGCAGTGGTGGCTGTGTGTGGACCAGAAACACACAGTTCAGACACGCCTCCTGCCTCTGTCGCAGTGCAGCTCTCTGCTGCTTCCTGAACATTCAAACGAGGCCTTGGAGAGGTTTCGGTGTCGGGTGCTTGTGGCAGAGCTGTGCAGCACAGAGACGAGCTGACGTTAACATGAGCTGCAGGGCTGTGAGCTGCATAGTGGACAGGAGCTGTACAGGATCAGCTGCGTCAGGAGGCGCTGAAACATGCATGAGTGATCCAAGCAACTGGGAACACAACGCTCTTTCTCACATCATTACAACTTTATTCTTGAAATTATGTTAAAAGTTCCTAAACTGACTAACAACAACTCGATGTTTTCTGCCATGTCTCGGATTCCACTCGTTTGTGGACAGATTCTTGTTTGTAACAAAACTTGAACCCTAACACCTAACCCAGGTGTGGGGCAGGCGAACATGGAGGGCAAATGCACTCATTGATTTAACAGGGACAGGAGAGAGGTGGCCTCTCAGGGACCTATCTGGCTAAGTAAAGGTTAAAACGCATAAAAGATGGCAGCCAGTTGTGCTGAAATAATAACAGTCTAACTGATTTGACTGTCTTTGTGTTCAGATTAAGGACAAGTTGCTGCAGCTGACAGACAAGAGGAAAGAAATGATTGACAAGTGGGAGGATCGATGGGAGTGGCTTCGTCTCAGTAAGTTCTGGGTTAAATATGCTAATGATTCCTGATGTCACACAGGGTCCTCCAGTTTGCTGCATGTTTCCCACAGACATCTCCGACATGTCAGTCTGTGCAGTGTGACCAGAGCTGAGACCAGCGACTCTGTGCACGGCGACGCCGTTCTCAGCCTGTGGAGCTGTTTGTTGGAAGTAGATTACCTCCTGTATTTCCTGAGGAGGAAACCTGCCCCCCAGTGCAGCAGTGTGGCTCTCTGGGTGACATTTATCCTTCAAAGTAAAAGTCCCTTCCTCTGTGATGAAGCGTAACTAGAAATGTACAGTAAAATAGAAGTGACCCACTTTGGGAGCCACTCTTGTTTAACAAATGACAGGATGCCTCAGGGTGATGACGGCATGTTGCAGCTGATTGGTCGCTCCAGGGGTGAGTTAGTACTGATGAAGACTCCCCAGTCTCTCGCTGTCCTTTAACGAAGGACAAGCTTCTTCCGAGCTGTCCGTCAAACCTGTGGCTCTGACCAATCAGGAATTGCTGCGGGTGTTTTTCTTCCATCGACTCATCAGGGCGGACGATGTGCTGCTTTTACAGGAAGTGTCATCAGATCAGATTTCATTAAAAATGTTTCCTGGGATGAGAGCAGGCTGCTCATGCCGTTTAACACTTAAAGGAACATTCCCCAGATTAATGAGATGGAGCCCTAGGCACCTCAGGAGGGTCTGATGATGCTGGGCCTACTTGGTAACACCAGGACACATGTTCACATGTTTTCACGCTCACAGAGCACTTCACCAGGTTTTCCTCTACGGTCCAGTACATAACATGACTTTTATGATGCTCATAATGTTTCAGAGTTGGTGAAATTGTCACTGTCTGTGTTGGTATCGTTACACCTCTACTGAGATGTAATAAATCTAAAACGGTTGACACAGAGTTGTTCTACATGACCAGGGAAACACGATGGAGAGTGGAGCTGATGATGTACTCTAGTGGAACAAGTGTAGTATAAGTGTGTTATGTAGACCCAAATGATGTGTGTGAAATCTGGCCTCCTGCTGTGTAGACCAACCCCCGTCTTCTCCTTGCATTAATGGGATCTCTGGGACGTGTTCCCAGCACGACCCGTTTCCCGTCCTCAACAACAGATGATGCAAACATGGGGTCAGGTCTTGTATTCGGGCCAGGATGTCTGTGTCCGTGAAGCTCTGACCTTTTCGGTTCATTCCTTTCCACCGACTGTGTGACATTTGTCCCCCCAGTCCTGGAGGTGCACCAGTTCTCCCGGGACGCGGGGGTGGCCGAGGCCTGGCTGCTGGGTCAGGAGCCCTACCTGTCCAGCAGGGAGGTGGGTCAGAGCGTGGACGAGGTGGAGAAGCTCATCAAACGCCACGAGGCCTTCGAGAAGTCAGCCGCCACCTGGGAGGAGCGCTTCTCTGCTCTGGAGAGGCTGACTACGGTGAGCAGGGACGGACAAAACACAGGCACCAAATGAAAGAAGCTTATTTTAATTCAAGTTCACAGTCACAAAGTACGGTCGAGACCTTACAGTATTGTAGAGGGAAAAAGTTCTGTTGTTACAAAGAGATGTAGTTTATTTACAGCATAAACACATTTGCGTCACTGTGACAGTGTGAAAATAAAGACACTCATAGAAGTCTGTTCATGCTTTAACCAAATCAGAGTTAGATACAAAGGTTAGTCTGTGTCCCTGAAACACCCAGACCGATCCATGTCCTGACGCCAGTAGACAGAGTCAGGAGGAGCTGTTCTACACAGAACCGCACTGCTGCTTGAATGTTGGAGGGACAACTCCTCTGTGACACCAATGTTGTTCTTTTGTCACTTGTCACAGTTTTTACCTTTGCAGAGTCTTATTAGGCAGCAAGTGAACATTCAGTCCTCAAAGTTGACATGTTGGAAGCAGGAAAAATGGGCCAGTGTAAGGATGTGAGTGACTTTGACAAGGGCCAGACTGTGATGGTGAGATAACTGGGTCAGAACATCTCCCAGTCTGCAGGTCTTGGTGGGTGTTGTTGGTCTGTAGTGGTTAGTACCTACCAACAGTGTCTAAGGACAAACGGTGACCTGGAGACAGGGTCATGGACGCCCACAGCTCACTGATGATGAGGTTGACCTACTGTAGATTAAACTTTTAACTTCCATTTGTACTGTTCAAAAAAATTTATTTGAATCTTTGTTAAAATGGTTGAAAATGAGAAACACTGTCCATTGGTCTGTATGAAGAGAAAGAGTCGGGGGCTGTAGTGGTGATATCACACCTAGAGCGGTGAGGCTGTTGGACTGGTCTAAATAATTCTCTCTAACTCGTCCTCATGACCAGTTTTCACTCCTTTTACTTAAGTTTTTCACTGAATTGTAGACACATCTGTTCCTGACAGTTGAACTGTGGAAGCACATGGATTCACAGAAGATGCACAGTGAGCTGCAGAGTGATACAAGTGCCGACCGACTGCCACAGGGACTCCTATGTTAGACAGGTGGTCATAATGATATGGCTGATCGGTGTGTATTTTCCATATACATGTGGAGAGGGTGTGGGTTAGAGTGTACCTTTTGTTGGTTGGTTTATTGAACCTCTTCTGAGATATAAATCAGAGTATAGAAGAAAAAGAGAAATGAACCACTGGTTAATGTAGGATTCGAAACTCTAGGCTCATCTCAGATCAGTGTTTGTCGTTCTGATTTGGATCATGAACATGTGTTTTCCAGCTGGAGCTGCTAGAGCTGAGGAGGCTGCAGGAGGAGGAGGAGAGGAGGAGGAAGCCGCCGTCTCTGGAAGAAGCAGTGATCCAGTTTTTTTTCACAGGTGAAAGTTGTGGTGCACGTTAGAAGAAGTGCAGCTGTGAGTTGTACAGTAACTCTAAAGGTTTCCTGACTGTGTGTCTGCAGCGGAGTCATCGTGCAGAATGGACTGCCTTCAGACCACGACTCCCCTCGGGTCAGTGCTCTCACTAACCACCGATGTTCATGTTACCACATGCATTCAGTAGTCAGTTTATTAGGAACGCCTGTTTCAAACTAACTCAGTCCAAGTCCTGCAGTAAATCCTACACTTTGTCATCTCACGAACTTTAACGTCACGATGAATCAGCAGCAGCTCTGTGTATGTTCAGCATGTTGTGTAACCTCTCTGACTAATGGGCTGTGTTCAGGACGGTGTTGATGGTGGAGACATGGTGAATGGCGTGGCTGAGCGGAGCTCCAAGGAGGCAAGCCCCGCCCCCTCCCCGACCTCCGGCAGGAAGAGTAAAACTAGCCAGTTGTCTGCGCAGCCCTCCAAGAACCAGGACTCATCCTCGCAGTTGGAGGGACTCCTGCACCGCAAACACGAGTGGGAGGGCCACAACAAGAAGGCATCCAACAGGTAACAACAAAGATCCTCCACTGCAGCTGATGTCTTGCTCCTCTCAGCGGGTTGTTCATCACATGATCCTGCTGCCCTGTGATTGGCAGGTCGTGGCACAATGTGTACTGTGTCATCAACAACCAGGAGATGGGTTTCTACAAGGACAGCAAGGCGGCGGGTCAGGGAGTCCCTTACCACAACGAGGTACCCATCAGCCTGAAGGAGGCAACGTGCGACGTGGCTTCAGACTACAAGAAGAAGAAACATGTCTTCAAGCTCAGGTAACAAGGCTGTCTTCACTGTTTTCTGGTGGAAGACGGTGACACGTCAGTCTGAAACCATTTGTTTGAATTGACACCTGTGAGGCCAACAGACTGGACTCTGGTGCAGTCAGTCTGCTGCATCTCGTCGTCTTCTTCATAGGAAAGAAATGAAGTGAAGTCCAGTGTGTTTGCTCAGTGCAGGCTACTGTTCACATCTGATCCACAGGAGGGATTTAGCGTCCTGCTCATGTACCAGATGAAGAGCCAGTCTGAGCTCCAGATGTTGAGCATCTACGTGCACTAAAACAGGGTCGTGTTTGGCAGAGTTGAGAGTCCTTGGCTCCTTAATATGGAACCATTAACAGTTGTTTGCATTGTGAAAACAAAGACTGTGTCACAGCAGAGGTGTGATTTTATCAGGAATTCAAAAGATAAACTGCTGTTAAATCCACCTGCCCATCAGCTGCTATGAAAGTAAGCTGTATAAGTGATGTACATATATATTTATGTATGTTTGTCAGATGGTTTGGTCTTCTCTCCTTGTTGCAGAGTGACTGATGGAAATGAGTATCTGTTCCAAGCCAAAGATGAAGTGAGTTTGATTGTTTTTCTTTCAGTGAAATGCAGATAGAACAGATTAGTAGCACCCACCTTGTAAATTTCACCCTGGACAGTTTTGGCTGAGATGAGAAAAATAAAGAAGCTTCGAACAATGTTGGTATGTCTGTAAATGACCTGTGTCGCCCCCTGCAGGAAGAGATGAGCACCTGGATCCAGGCCATCCTGAACGCCAGCACCACTGACTGCTCCGACGTGCAGGGCAGCAACCCAGGCACACCGGCTTCTGGGCGCGCCCAGACGCTGCCGGCCACAGTCGCGCTCAACACCGAGTCGAGTCCCAGCAAGAGAGAGAAGGACAAAGAGAAGGACAAGGAGAAACGCTTCAGCCTGTTCAGCAAGAAAAAGCAGTAGAAGAGAAATGTTGAGGCACTTTGGTGAAACGGAGTAAATCTGGACACATGCTCTGAGGCAGGATGTGTCATATTTAGCTTCTTTAAAAACATATCCTTTCACATTACCTGCCTTCAGCTGGAAACGTGCAGAACTGGAACCTGCCTCAGAGCACGTGCTCAGATTTGAGCTGCCTTTAGCTTCACAGAGGTGTTTGCTTCACAGAATAATGAAGCTGCTGAAACGTCTCCGATATTGCACCAAACCTGTCTGAGCACTCTCTCACAACTGGTAAAACACTGGAAGCAGGACATTCGGTGTGGATTGACACATATGATGTAGTGGAATTCTATGTGCATTGTGAGATGGGCGTAGAAAATGCTTCCAGCGTGTTTTACCAGTAAGACCATGAAGTCACTCACCGTTCTTAGAATGCTAACGTTACCAGCTGTCAACCTCTGACATTTCCTGTTCATTCAAACTAGGCTTTAGTGCTGAAAGCACTCATTCATCTGTGAGACATCTACCAAGATTTGGAAAACACTTCAGACAAAACTATATAAAATAATGAATCCATTAATTGTGACAGTATTTTCCATAATGTTGGCTTTTAAGTCTTTGAACAGATTTTGAACAGATTTGTTCCTACATTTTAGAGGATTTTAATTCAAGATTAGTCATAAAATACTCAAACCTGGTCATGACTAAACAGCCAATGGCAGAAGCTGATGGCTGGGAAAGTTCAAAGGAGGAGCAGAAAACTGTACAAGTTTCACCAAAGTGCAACTTCAGGTTCTGATTGTTCTGTGTGTTTATTCCCAGCACAGTTTGTTTCTAGTTTCTTGTGTTTTGTAATGTTCGCTTTGATTTTCTCTTTCTCGTGGTCGGTGGTGTGGCAGCTCAGGTCGAACACCAATACTGTGTTTGAGGCCACGCAGACGTGGTAATGTGACGTCATCGTCCGTGAAGTGATGATCCCACAAAGTGAGCGCGGTGGTGGTTTTGGTTTAGATGCTGTGAACAGCAGTTCATCATTAACAAATGTCTGTCACAGCAGTGTCTGAGCTTAAACTGTGTCTTTTGCTCTTATGTTTGCTGTTTCGTCGACAACACACCACTTTCATGTCACAACACTCGCTGTCCTTCTCACTCTGTCGATTCATCCATGTGTTTGTTCGTCGATGATGAACCGTTAAATGATCACAATGTTTCGTCCAAAACTGTCCCCACTCACTTTGTTCACAGACTGCTGTTATGCCACAACGTCTAAACTAACACTGTCATGTCAGCAGGGACCACTCACTTAATTTTCTTTTGCTTGTTCCTTTTCAACATTGTTGGTTTTTATTTTTCACCGTTTTGGAACCAGATCTGAGTTATTTCCTCAATTTTGTGAGGGTGTCTTAAAAGACAACCTACATTCTTCCTCTACCATTGAGAAATTGGACCAAGAGTGCATTTTATTTTTATTATTATTTTAATTTGTTTTTGTTGTTGGCCATTTTCTTTTGCTCTTAAAAACAGCCAGTCACCTTCAAGGAGCTGTATCAAGTAAAAACGTCCACCTGCATGCTTTGCCAGGCTCGGAGCGTCACCTGGAACCTCCCCTGAAACTAAAAAAGATATTTTTTTAAAATTCTTTTTCTTTGTAATGTTTTGTTCCAATATATACTTCAAATCCCCCTAGTACAGATAATGAATCTCAGTATGTATAATAAACACTTCAATGCGTCGATGTTTGATGGTAATTGTATGTCATGTACTGCACACAGCAGGGGGTCCTGCTGTGGAGAAATGAGGTTGCTTGCTTGTCGTCGACTCTTCGCACCGCATTCAGATTTTCTGCTCTTGATACTCGTCTTGCTCTCCGTCACTGTATATCTATTGTACTGAACATGTATGGAAGTTAACGCCATCTTACTGCACAATCAGAACTACATCTATAGGAATGAAGAAGAAGCTGTTTAAGGCTTAATATTTAAACAGAAGTTAGCCCATAAAGGCTTTTCTCATGTATGAAACTGCACCTGTAGACTTTAAAGCTCTCTCTCTCTTTCACTGTCAGATATGTGTGATGTCATTAAAGCTTTTAAACTTTACACACCAGCCGTTTGACATTCTCTTGTCATCTTTAGTCTTGACAAATGTCCACTTTAATCATTAATTTCCATGCAGGCACCTGCTCCTGGAGCCCCAGAGGTTCTTAATTCACCTTGGATTCATTGGTTTCTTTATTTGTTTCATTACAAATTTATTTGATATGACTGTCATTTAGAAATACTGCACCTGTTTTACATTTTATTCACTTAGTTGCTCGGATTCCTCAAAATCCATCGTTTTTAAAATCCTAGACACCCTTTTGTTCTCTGACGGTATATCATTTGCATTATTCATGAGCACCTGCTTCACTTGGCTGGAGGTGTGGCCTGTGCATTCATTTCCTACCCAATCAGAACACTACCTAATGAATAATGCTAATTCTCCTGTGACACATCTTTACCTGTGATACATCCCATTTCCCTTAATTGATTGTTCCTTTTGCCTTGAACCTTGCACGCCCTGGAAGTCCTTCTGGTTAATTGAGGAGCCCCCAAAGCTCCTAATCCTGCTCTGAAGAGCAAGGATACAGGAGAGCATGCTTTGTGAAAGGCTTTATCAGAAATCATTTGGTGATTGGATGTGTCAGATGAAGCATCTGAAGAAAGGAAGTCTTATGTTAAGTGTGTCCTCCATTCTCACATTTTCCTCATCTCTTACATGGGTGGGACTAAGACGCAAGAAAAAGACTCAAGTGGGAAATGAGGGTGCTTATAAGAGAATTGGGATGCACCCATTCTCTGATTTGTCTCTCCTCATATTATTTCCTCACATCTTACTAAGGGGTACTTCTCAGTTCACTTAACTGCATTCAGGCTTCCCTCACTGGGCTCTTTGTGTTTTATTCCCGCCCATGTAAGACGTGAGGAAAAGATGGAAGTAAACAATACTAGACTCTGAACCAATAAATAATTTTAAAAAATCTTCAAATTATGTATTTATATTTCTTATTTTCAGTCATAAATGCTATTTTTGTTTGATACAACCAATCAACCAAATGATGAACGTTCCAGTTAATTGTTTATGTTTCTTAAAGAAATGCGGTGTTAAGATTTTAGTGTCCATTGCTGTAGGAGATGGATGTTTGTTTGTTTTTTATTGTTTTAGGTGTTATAAACAATAAACGGCTTTGTCTCCTCTCACCTGTCCCCGCCAGTGGCAGGCACGGGCCGTCACAACCC
>NW_018128115.1:391230-405010 GCF_001952655.1 Monopterus albus | reverse complement strand
AGTGGCAGCCACGTGACTACATACCCTATCATGCAGTGCGGCACCTGACATGACGTTCTGACAGAGGCGGGAAGCTCGCGGAGTTTAGCGCGAAAGAGGAGGGAAGTCAGGGCCTTGGTTTTCAAAATACAACGGGGCAGCTCGTTAGGTTCCAACAGATTGCCACAAATTTTATTGTTTGATAGGCCAAGATCTGGGCTAACGTCAACTCAGGAAAGCTGAAAACTAAATGGGTGTCTTTATTACATTATTATTCTTTTACAAACCCTTTTCTCTGGTTTTTATTGCAAAACGTTTCATACCAGTTTTATATTTTGAAATCCATAAGGGGAACTGGCTGTTTTTTTCCGACCGCTTTGAAGCTGTCGGTGATCCCTGGGATTCCTGTTAGCATCCCGACTTTCCTGCATCATTTGCATCATTTCATCCTGTTTTCTGACCGTCTCCGAGCCCGTGGTTGCTGCGGGTCCCTGCCGGGCTGAAACGCCTCTGCGCCGGCTCACAGGAGCAGGTGCAGTCGGTGACTGATGGTGTGGATGCTGGTTTTCTCTGGGCATTGGATGCGGACTGACGGTGGAAAATCGGCACTGTAATCTCCAGATTTTAGCTGGAAACAGGAGTCAGCCCAGGGATTTTCTGTAATTTCAGATTCGGAGGCTTCGTCTGTGGAGTGAGTGTCGTGTTTTTGTGAACGGAACCTCGGTCAGAACCCCGGGGTTTTTATCGAGCCGGTGTCTCTTCATGTTCCCCAATCAAAGCTCGATGTACGTTTCTTACAGCAGCACATGTTATATATTTATTTTTCATAGTAACCGTCCTGTAATGTCCCAGATTAACCTTCAGACTACATTTTAGTGCTGTTCCGGGTCATTAGTTAAGGAAATGTTCCTGCTTTTTGTTAATATAAATGTTCCTGTAACCACAGTTAGCACAGACGTTAGCTGTAGCCTCCTTTACTGGAATTACTTCTGGTTTGACTGACGCTTCATAATAGTTTACTGACATTTCGCCACTTGGTACAAAACGTCCTTGTAGTTGCTGTTTTAGTTTTAGTAGTAAAATGTTCTCCCCAAACTTTATTCTGTAATCAAATAGCAACCGTGTCATAACCTCACACATTCTACTTGGAACATCTCCACAAGAAATCTGTCATAATTTGTGTTTGACGTTACGTTAGACAGTCTTTACTGTAATCTGATCGGTTCTTATGTAGCCTGAAAACGCACCAGCTGTCCACGTCTCCACACCTGTTCAGGTAAAGGCGTTAGTTTACACTAACCCAGGTAAAGTGGTCGGAAATAGCTTTTACCTTTGTGTCCACCAGTGGAATAATTTCTTCTCATCGGGGGGTTTTAACGCCTGCCAGTCTCCACACAGCCCATGACTGTTAGTATTAAGGCCTCTGGTTGTTTTAGATGAGATACAGGTTATTAGACAATCATGG
This sequence comes from Monopterus albus, assembly GCF_001952655.1. Taxonomy (NCBI): domain Eukaryota; kingdom Metazoa; phylum Chordata; class Actinopteri; order Synbranchiformes; family Synbranchidae; genus Monopterus; species Monopterus albus. The sequence continues at coordinate 403,566 of NW_018128115.1, read as the reverse complement.
TCATTGTCGTGCTTTCTATCACAAATCAAAGGTAGACCGATTTGTGTGTGTGTGTAAAGGTATGACAACCTTTTTGTAAGTTTAGTGGCTAAACTGCTGCATTTATAACATATATAATGTAATTTATAAAAAACAAAATGACAGGAACTACACAAGATTAAACTTCTTGTTTTGTCAATGTGTGAGCAGTTTGAAACTCACATTTCTGGCACGTTTGTACGGAGGGTTCAGGTTGGAATTATAGAGGGTGTAGCATTAAAGAGACCACAGCAATGGACTACAGGGACCAGCAGCAGGTTTGGGTGGACACGGATGTGACTGTTTTGGGGTTGGTACTGGAGAGACTTTTTTTAATCGGATGCTCCATCAGTGTCGGACCAGACAAATCTGTTCAGTCCTGATCAAACTTCCTGGTTCAATCCAAAAGGGTATTAGTGATTTATTTCCTTTGTGGATGTTTGATGATGAGTTTTGAACGAACATGACTGATAAGACAGCGCCACGCTGCCAGTTGAGGCTGGAATGGATCCACGGGTACAGAGGCCACCAGTGTCGAAACAACCTGTACTACACCGCAGGAAAAGAAGTGGTGTACTTTGTGGCTGGGGTGGGTGTGGTCTACAACACCCAAGAACACACCCAGAAGTTCTACCTGGGACACAGCGATGACATCATCAGGTGAGGAGTCTTGTGGAGGTGGTGCAGTATTGGAAATCATGTTGGAGCCGGGCCGAATCCAACTGATAAAGCCCATTAATGAGGTGTTTGAATCTAACTGTTTAGGCTGGTTGATGAGTAGGGCAGTTGATTTCCATGGAGACAGCAGATGAAGCTGTGAGGACCCTCATTGACATAATGCATCCCCTAGCCACTTAGCCTAACCTCAACCTCATTCTACCCTGAACCTAAAACCTCCAAACAATGTCCTCACAGTGATGGTTTTCAAACAAAAATGTGTCCAGCTACAGGTGCTGCTACAGGCTCACCTGTAGGTCTCTCTCTGACCCAGTTCAGCAGCAGCAGCTCAGTCTGGTGGCTCAAAATCAGCCAGAAACAGAAAACAAACCAAAATTTGAGCTCAGAGGCTTTTTGTTTGAGGATGGGCCCACTCCTGAAGGGCCCTGGGCAGGAATTAGTTACCGGGCCCCACACACCCAGAAATCAACCAGAACTCTAGAGCTGAAATGAATAATAACCTCTGCCAAGGTCAGGGGTTACGTTTTTACAAGCATTTGTTGATTTGTTTGCTGGTTGGCTCGTTGACAGCATAACACAAAAAGTAAATAATGGATTCTGATCAAAATGTTTGGAGAGATAGGGTACAGCCCACAGAACGATCCATTAGATTTCGGTGATGGCCGGATCATCATCCAGATTTTTTAAGCAGTCTTCACCATTGTGACTCTTGGAAAAGCTGTTGACTATATGTGCGCCCCCATTGTGGTGAAAGTGCATGCTGCGTTGCTGAGCTAATACAGCTGTGTTTCCACTGTCGGAACCCAACGAGCAGTACATCCTGTGCTTCCCTTAACCATCACCCGGCATAACTTCACAGGTTGGCACAGACCGTCCTGCTTTGCTTCTCTGAGTTCTTCCCTGTGTTGGCTGCGTGGAAATCCACCTTAGAGTCTCTTTCCCAACAGGCCTCCTGCTCCCTTTATGGGGTTTTTCCAAATGTGTGGAGCGGAGTAACGCTCTTCACGGGTTCTGCGTTTGTCTCCACTGCGGTGCGCCCGCTTTGGAGCTGTGCTCCAACAGCTAAATTTTAGCACTGCTCAGGGGGTAGTGCTAAATTCAAGTTCCAGGAAGGTGGGGGGTGGTGCAGAGCAACCACTCGTTAAGTAGCGGTGTCTTCACACCTCAGCTATTAGTGGCATTATGGGGAATCTGAGCTGCCTTGGCAGAGGTTTGTGCTCTGAGTGCTGTCTGATTAATCAGTTAGTTAGCTGAGAAATTGAGAATATTAATTGATAGATTACATTTAAGTTAATTTTTAAGTAAAAATGCCAAAAGATCTCTGGTTTCAGCATCTCATGTGAATATTTCCTGGTTTCTTTTGAAGTCATCAGAATAGATGAGACCAGACTTTGGACCAAGACACTACAGGGACTGTCTACAGAGTCCATCAGTAAAAGCCTACTACAAAAATATTAAATAGCCTAACTAGTTCCTATAAAGTGTAATGGGCCTACAGTCAAATTCAGGCTGACCATCAGGGCCTCCTGTTGATTATACTATAACACTTAGATTTTTTGGGGAATTCTTATTTGGAAATATATTCAATAATGTCACACAGGCAAGCCAGTACCATCAAACTATCAAATTCAGTTTAGCTACACTGGTCTGCTCTTGGTCTGGAGTCAATCTCAAGCCTTTAAGCCTTGGTCTTGTCTCATTCTTGATATGCTCCTGTCTTGGACTTGTTTTGCCAGTCCCACAGCTTTTATTTCTACTCTGAGGGTCCAGGAAGCTAGATCGTTTGTGGTCACTGTATATCCAAGTGCTAAAGTTGTCAACTGGGCCTGTTTGCTCACTTCTGAACTGAAGAAGCTTTGCGAATAATGGGTGAAACTTCTTCATGCTTTAGCACTTTGAATATGCTAAACACCATGATAATACTCTGCCATCATTAGAAACAGATCAGGGTTCAGAGGGAAAGACGTAGCATTTTTGTAAACACGTTTCCTGTCACATGTCTTCAGCTGGATGGACCAAGACGCAGATGAAGCAAACATTGCCAAGTTCTTGTTTTGTTTTTTGTTTCTATAATACTGTGTAAAGTGCCTTGAGATGATTTTTGTTATGATTTGGTGCTATATAACAAAAACTAAACTGAAGTGAATGGAGGCAGTGAAGGGACCTAGGATGTAGATAGAGTACCTCCTAAGAGTAGATGAGTGATGTGTGATGGAGAATCTGTCAGGGGGCACTGACAGGAGTTTAAGCTGTGAGTCTGGTCCCTCTGTCTCAGTCTGGCAATGCATCCAGACAAGATCCAGGTGGCGACAGGTCAGGTGGGGAAGGACCCATACATTTGTATTTGGGACACCTACGCCATGCAGACCGTGTCCATCCTGAGGGACATCCACACTCATGGAGTGGCCTGTCTCGCCTTCAACTCCGATGGACAGGTGAGATCACACCCCGTCACAGAAGTCTAAATGCTTGTTTTCCTACTTAAAATACTGGCTACTGAATCATTTTAGAGACACTGTGATTAACTGGTTAGTCATTTAAAAGAAAACTAAGCAGCAACTACAACTGATTAATCTTTAAAGTTGTTTTTTGGGGCAAACGTGCCAGTTTAACCTTTGAAAGGTGACGATTTGCTGCTTATACAATTTAGTGTCTTTGCTGCTAACATGCTGCTGACCTGATTAGGTCCCATACATCCCTTTTTATTTGTTCATAGTTTTATATTGACATATACAATTTAGTGTTATGTAAATAATGTGTCTTTTAAGTCAAGAGCTGCTGGAAAAAAAATTTCATAGTGCTATGCATAATCCATAAAATGAATAACTAAAGAAGAAGAAATAAATGCAATCAGTCCAAAGGAAGGTAAATAAAGTACCATTCAAAAAGCCCTTTGATCTCACATGATAGTAAATTGAATAAGATGTCGCCTTCTACTGTCGGATATTGTGACAGGTATTTTTCACTGTTTTATGGTGTTTTATAGATCAGAAATTGGTTGAGAAAATCATGGACAGATTCATCAATGATGAAGACAGTTGTTAGTTACAGCCCTGTATGGTACAAATACAGTATATGAAACACCTGCACATATAAACTCTTGATACTGGAAAAACACCAGAGGCCCCAGGATGCTGCCTGGAGGAACTCCAGTGTATGTTGTATTATGTAACTATGTATATGTAATACTTCTGTAACAACTCAGTTCATTATGACATGTCAGTCAGTTCATCCTCCAGCCCTGTGGCTTGAATGTTGAGCTACATGATTTTGAGCCTCTGAACAAAGTGAAACTAAACAGATCTTTTCTTGACTTTTTAATGTTTGTCTTTTTTTTTTTTGTAGCGCCTGGTGTCGGTTGGTCTGGACGCCAAGAACACAGTGTGCGTTTGGGACTGGAGGAGAGGACGAGTCATTGCCACGGCCACCGGTCACTCGGACAGAGTACGGCTCTTCAGTCATTCATGCTAACAAGAAGACAAAAGGAAAGAAAGATGGCTGAGAAGCTGCTGTAACAGGAAAATGAAAAAGTTGTAGATTTCAAAGGATTACTATTATGTAACTATGGATTATCCATCAGAAAATAGTTTCTATTTTCTGCTACAGTTCTTTATTATTTTTTATTAGATTTTATGCCAGTGATGTTCTGAAAAATAATACAAATAATAAAACAATATAAAACTATTTCTTAAAACATAAATACAACAAATTGCATCCAAACACTACACACATCAACAATGCCAGTTTCAGTATTGATGGGTTCAGTGTTGTACCGATGATGTTTTCTCTGCAGATCTTTGACGTGGCCTGGGATCTGCTCCAGTCGAGCCGGCTGGTCAGCTGCGGAGTCAAACACATCAAGGTGAAACCAGACCTCCATGTTTGTGTAACAGGACAGATGGTTTCACTGAATGTCTCCTTTTTTTACCTTATGAGCTACTGTTTGGTTTTAACAACATTTCTTTGTGGTTTCCAGTGTCTGATTGTTGTAACTGACGTTTTGTTAGTTTACACATATATCAAGCTGCAATAATGATAACTGTCTGATATGATGATAGAAATCTTTATCTTAATTTTGTTCTGTGTGTGCAGTTCTGGACTCTGTGTGGAAACGCTCTGACTCCGAAGCGAGGGATGTTTGGGAAGATGGGTGACCTGCAGACCATCCTGTGCGTTTCTGCAGCCAAAGACGAGGTGACGTACTCCGGGGCTCTGAACGGAGACGTTTACGTGTGGAGAGGAATCACACTGGTCAGGACCGTGCAGGCTGCACATGGAGTAAATATGTGCATACATACACAATAACTAATTAGTCTACAAAGTAGTTGATGTTTGATTTAGTACAGTTCTGCTCTATTGCAGAGAGACACACACCAACCGAAAGAAGCAGAGTCATGTGCAGTGTTCTGTTATCAGGGCCATGTGAGCAAAATGGGGAGATCTCACAATATGCTCTCTTTAGTGACATAGTTGGTACACAGACTAATCTACTTTAAGCAGAAAGCAAAAACTCACCAGCGCATTCAGCCCTGTGTAAAGAAAACAAGGTTTTAAAATAGTATGAAAAGGTCAAACATCTCAGAACGAACTAGTAAGAAATAAGGTCAAATAAAATAATGATTTATGACATTTTTCTTTTCACTTCAGTTTAACTGTCAGCAGGTTTCGCTCCAGAGTCGTCGTAGTATTTTGGAAGACATTTTAATAAATGTTAACAGCCTTCACACATGTGAACAAATACAATATATACCTGCACAAGAAACAGGAAGTAGAATGTTGCCATGGCTACAATATGTTACACAGTTAAGGAGGGATTTTCTGCTTTTTAGCCTGTATTTGTTTAGGTTTGGAACAGAATTAGCTGTTAATGGTTAGTTTTTGCTGCGTGTCATTGGATGTACTGTGGTACTGAAGGAAAGTTTAAAACCTCATGATTCTTGGACAGGTTCAGTTCCAGCTTAACTGTATATTATCTCATGAATATCAGATAGGAAGTCATAATTATGTAAAAAGACTCCCTGTTTTCCTTTTGTCAATGCACTTCCACAGAAACTAAAGTCAGAACTCAACTGCCCAGAATTCATCAGTTTCAGTTTTGGAGGTTTCACAGCAGGAACCAGGCAGAGGGCGTTGTTCTCCCACAGCACACACAGACACAACTCAGAGAAGGAGAAGAAAGGAGTTACTGCCCACATGGAGGAGAAGCAGCAGGGCTGATGTTCTTTATTTCACCTGTTCTTCAGGCGGGGATCTTCAGCATGCACGCCTGTGAGGAAGGATTTGCCACCGGAGGACGGGACGGCTGCATCAGGCTGTGGGACGTCGACTTCAAACCCATCACCAAGATTGACCTGAGAGAGGCCGAGCAGGGATACAAAGGTCTGCACCTCACCATGACTGTCAGGGAAAAACGTGGTACCTGTTCCTGAATCCACCAGCTCACAGACCGTACCTATGGATGTGCCTTCAAGACTGAACTCTTGAACACATCAATGAAACAAAAAAGAATCTTCTGCTGTGAGATGTTTCCACGCTGACAGATGTGTTGTCTGTTGCAGGTCTGTCGATCCGCAGTGTTTGCTGGAAGGCTGATCGCATCCTGGCAGGGACTCAGGACAGTGAGATCTTCGAGGTGATGGTCCGAGAGCGGGACAAACCGGTTCTGCTGATGCAGGGTCACAGTGAGGGCGAGCTGTGGGCACTCGCCCTGCACCCCAAACAACCAGTCGCCATCACCGGGAGCGACGACCGCTCCGTCAGGTTGGTCTGACTCACTAACATCGGCATCCTCAACACTGCGGCCAGGCTGCTCGTTACCTGAGCTTATCTTGTCTGTCTCAGGCTGTGGAGTCTTCCTGACCACACTCTCTTGGCTCGCTGTAATATGGAGGAATCTGTCCGAAGTGTTTCCTTCAACAGCGACGGGTCTCAGCTCGCTCTGGGCATGAAGGACGGATCCTTCACTGTGCTGCGTGTCAGGTGAATGGGTCGAGCACTACAGTGTCAGTCGACTCTTTTATGTCTAAATCTTTGGGGCAAAATGAAACTTGATAGCTGTGATATTTTCTGTTTATACATTGATCCCCCATGAGTTTGACCCTCTGACCACTATCGACCAAAATTTCACCTTGTACACCAACAATAACTAACCAAACAACGTCCAATGATGCATTGCCATTAAGATGTGTATCATGATGGCTAACCCCTTGTTGTTGTTTACATAAAGTAGCAGGATGATAAAAGCTATTATTTTTTTGAGCCAGCTGCAAACTGAGAATATTAAAAGCTATTATTTTTTTGAGCCAGCTACAAACTGAGAATATTGTGGGACTTTTTTTGTGTCATCGAACATTGTTGCACCTGGTCGTTAATTAACCTATATTTAATCAGGAAAACCTCATTAAGAATAAAATATCTTCGAAGAGTGTCCTTGCTGAGCCAGAGAGCAATAACCCAGAGCTACAGACAAACAGCATATGTGAGATAAAACACCACAAAATCAGAATTAAATATACAGTAAATATGATTAGGAAACTATATGTAACATTTATAATACACATGGCATTAAAGATTTCATTGTGAAGACCAGTGACTGTTATTGTTTCGTTTGGCCTGACAGAAACCTATAAACAGTGAAGGAGAAGGTTGAGCTGTGGGGAGCTCACTGTCATGCCGGTCTGTTCGACCCTGGGATAAGTAACTGACCAAAATGGTTGTGGTCGGAGAACATTTCAGCGTTACTAAACCTACTGAGAACTAGTCTGACAGGTTCAAAGCGTCATTTACTGAGTATGACCGTGGCACACTTTATCTCCAGGGACATGACAGAGGTCGTGCACATCAAGGACAGGAAAGAAGTGATCCATGAGCTTAAGTTTTCTCCAGATGGCTCCTTCCTGGCGGTGGGATCAAACGATGGCCTGGTAGACGTGTACGCTGTGGCGCAGCGTTACAAGAAGCTGGGTGAGTGCAGCTGCTCTTCCTCCTTCATCACCCACCTGGACTGGTCAGTCGACAGCTGCTTCCTGCAGACAAACGATGGTGCGGGAGAGCGGCTCTTCTACAGGATGCCAGGTATTGATGTCATAGTCTGAAGCTTCAACGCACTGACAGTCAGTTTGTTTGTTTTTCACTAGTACTTGGGATGTAACCTGGAATTTACCTGTCTAGAGGTGGGGCTTGGCATGTGACTTGGAACTTACCTGTCTAGACTAAGGACTGGACTCTGTCCTTAACCTGTCTTGACATGGGACATGACTTTTGACTTATTTACTTCCCTGTTAGCCCTTACCTCCTGACCTTTGACCTCCACCTGTGCCCTCTAGCGGGGAAGGTGGTTCCTAAAGAGGAGGCGAAGGGGATCCACTGGATGACGTGGACGGGTGTTGTCGGACCAGAGGTGAATGGCATCTGGCCCAAGTACTCCAGCACCACTAATGTAAACTCTGTGGATGCCAACTACAGCGGTGCTGTGCTGGTGACCGGAGACGACCTCGGCCTCGTCAAGCTGTTCAGGTTCCCCTGCCTGAAGAAAGGTCAGTTCGGCAGACAGTCTGATCCACGTAGAACTGTTTTACCTTTTTGTTTCCTCAGGAACCTTACTTGTGTGTACCAGAGGAACCGCGGTCTGTAGTTAGCTCCTGGACACAGATTCTCCTGAATGATCAGATCTAACAGCTTGATTCATGAACTCCTTGGTTTTCCTCTGCAAGCTCTGCATCTTCTTCCTCAAGCAGGAGCCAAATTCAAGAAGTACATTGGTCACTCTGCTCATGTGACCAACGTTCGCTGGTCCAGTGACCTGCAGTGGGTCATTAGCACTGGTGGCGCCGACCATGCTGTCTTCCAGTGGAGGTTCCTGCCCGAGGGTGTCATGAACGGCGTCCTGGAGCCCCTCCTCCAAGGTAACACCACAGTTTACCTCCTAGATCATGACAGAGTAGCAGCTCAGTTCTGGCCCACATATTGTAAAACCACACAATCAACCCTTCAGAATGTGTTTGCAAGAGAACAACTCATTCTTAATCTGGGCCAGATTCAGGTCCAGACCTCGGCCAGCACCAGCCCTCCTTAGACCAGAGTGAATCCCTAAAGTCATCTTTGGGCCCAGTTTGGCCCAGAATCTGTATATCATCATAAAAGTATTGGCATCACCTGCTAATCTTTTTTCACCCTTTTCAAATACTAATAATTTGTTATCCCTAAATTACTATCTCTGAACACATCATTTATGTCCTAACGTACTATCTGTAAATGATCATTTATATCTTACATATACACTTACACTTTGTAATGTTTAATTCAGTGTTTGTTATTCCTAATTTACCTGTTAGCATTTAGCACTATATTGCATTTGTAGCAGCTCAGTCAGTGTTTAAACTTTTCAGTACCATTCATTGTCCTTAAATGTTCTTTTTTTAAATGATATATTGCTATTTGTCATCCCTAACCCCCCTCTGTAAATCTTAAATTAACATGTACATAACAATTATAACTTGTTGCAAGTTGTGACAATTTATCCCAGAAACACAAATTTGTCATACCTTAATTATCATGTAGCCTCAAATCAGCCGTAAATCATCTGTTGTAATAAAATCTTCATTTGTAAGCCATACATTGCTTTGTCATCCCCAAACCTTTGGTTAAAAGACAAAATAATTGTCAAAACATAATTATTCTCTTAAAATCACCATTTGTTTTCACTAAATCACCAATTTGTTAACTATAAATGTTGTATGAATCTAAATCACATCTGTAAACAAAACGTGTTATTCTAATTTGGAATAAACCAAACCATTTATTATATGTACATGAACATGTAACTGCTCAGTATCTTGATGTTGGATCCAGCACTTGTTTTCCCTGTAACTGCTCGTAAGATGTTGATCATAATCACATCTGTAAAGACTAAATCACCAGGTGTTGTCATTACTTTCTAGTTATTCCATGTGTAAAATCTCTATTAACTGCCTGCATGCTAATATGTTCACTCTGTAGCTCATTTGTAGTCTTTAAATTACAATTTGTTATCCCCAAATAGTCATAGAATATTAAATGAGCATCTGTCACCACATAAGTTGTTACCCTCAATTTAAAATGTGAAAATCAACATTTATCATTTGTGACATCACAGTTTTGAGCCTGAACTGCTCTTTATAAATTACAAATCATCGACCTATATGACCTGTAACGGACAGTATAGGACCAGTTAAAGGTTTGGACACCCTTTCTCGTTGAATTCACTGGAAAGATACAGTATTATTAGTCTGTCACTGCAATTCCTCGGTCAACTCTGTATGGTCTTAAACATCTCTGAAGTGTTGCCATTTGTTATCCCAAAAGGAACCGTCTGCACATATGCAGTCTTTGAAATCACCATTTGCTATCCCTAGGTATTCATATAACCCTCACTAAAATGTTAACTGTTTTTTGCTGGTTGGTGTCTTCAGAGGGTTACGCTGACTCAAACAGTGGAGAGTCTGACTCGGACGTGTCGGACGTCCTGGAGCTTGACTCGGACATTGAACAGGAAGCTCAGACCAGCTACGAACGACAGGTGACCGGAAAATAAACCAGTCGCACTCTGTAAATAATCGACATTAAACCTGTGTGACTCACCTTTCTTTGCAGGTATATAAGGAGGAGCTGCCTCAGCTGAGGAAGAAGCTGATTGGTTGTCTGAAGCGCCAGAAAGCTCCGGAGGAGGGGCTTTGTCTGCAGTTTGTCCATGGGTATAAATCTACTAATAAAACAACACAGAGTGAAAACAGAAACATCATATCAACAAACTTTAGTGCTGAAATCAACACAAATCATCTGTTTTTGTGTTAACATTTATGAAAAATGGTATTTATTATAGTTAATATTGACATGTAATATCTAAAAATGCTAAATATGATGAGTACAATACTTTAGATCACAAAAGCAAAACATCTTTATGGTAGTGATGACTAATGTAACAGGTCGTATGATACAGAGGAGTTGTGATGGTTTGTGTCTCTCTGTGTGGAGTTGTGTCCTCTGGGTACTCTGGCTTCCTCCCACAGTCCAAAGATGCTGAGTTGGACATCGGCATAAAAACTGTTCCAAACGGACCACAGTGCTCCTCTGTGGTGACCCCCACTCAGCGAGGAGCAGCCAAAAGAACAGCAGCATTAATATTAAAAGTTGACTACTGTTTTAAATGTCTTTGTCTTACTTTTAAAACATTCATCTGGATGTCATGAAGACCAAATAATAGTTGTGCATAATGTGAAATGTTAGATACAAGTTTTTTAAGTCAGTGTTTTAAAAGTCCTCTCTGGTTCTCCGCAGTGTTTTGTATGCTGACCTGCCATGATCTTGATTGTGGCCTCTTTCCTGCAGGTATCGGGGATTTGACTGTCGTAACAACCTATTCTACAGTCAGGCGGGGGAGGTGGTGTACCACGTGGCTGCCATCGCCATTGTATACAACCGGCTGCAGCACAGTCAGAGGTTTTACCTCGGCCATGACGACGACATCCTTAGCCTTGCCATCCACCCACTCAAAGACTATGTGGCCTCCGCTCAGGTACACCCGGCCAACAGACATTTTCTGATCCTAGTCAAGTCAGTTTTTATTATGCCTTAGTGCTGACGAAAGTCCGTCCGTCTGTCCTGTTCTTGTGAGCGTGATATGTCAGGAACACCTTGAGGGAATGTCTTCAGGTTTGGTACAAACATCCACTTGGATTCAAGGATGGCTGATTAGATTTTGGTGGTCAAAATTTAAAAGTCAAGGTCACTGTATCCTCACATCTGTCCCATTTCTGTGAATTTGACTGGTAGGCGGAGGCATACGACCGCTCTAATTCTAGTTCGTATAGCCCAATATCACAAATCAGACAGAGCAAGAGTGTTTCTGATTGGCTGTGTGTGCGTTCAGGTGTGCAGAGACCCTGCCATCCACATCTGGGACATCCAGACTCTGAAGTGTCTGTCGCTCCTGAAGGGACACCACAGCAAAGGAGTGTGTGCTCTGGAGTTCACAGGTACACTCACCGCACAGTGCGCTGTTTGGTTTCCCTTAGTCACGGCCAGTTGGCGGCCTTAATAACCAGCTGTTAAGCCTAAACTGTTGATTGTAAAACCTTCAATTTATTTTTAAATCCCAGTCTATGAACAGTAAATCACCATTTGTTATCCCTACATTACCACCCGTAAACTAAAAATCATCAGCTGCAAAGCTATTACGTACAGTGGGTACGGAAAGTATTCAGACCCCCTTAAATTTTTCACTCTTTGTTATATTGCAGCCATATGCTAAAATCATTTAAGTTCATTTTTTTCCTCATTAATGTACACACAGCACCCCATATTGACAGAAAAACACAGAATGTTTGACATTTTTGCAGATTTATTAAAAAAGAAAAACTGAAATATCACATGGTCATAAGTATTCAGACCCTTTGCTCAGTATTTAGTAGAAGCACCCTTTTGAGCTAATACAGCCATGAGTCTTTTTGGGAATGATGCAACAAGTTTTTCACACCTGCATTTGGGGATCCTCTGCCATTCCTCCTTGCAGATCCCCTCCAGTTCTGTCAGGTTGGATGGTCAACGTTGGTGGACAGCCATTTTCAGGTCTCTCCAGAGATGCTCAATGGGGTTTAAGTCAGG
>NW_018128115.1:371413-390441 GCF_001952655.1 Monopterus albus | reverse complement strand
AAAAACTTGTTGCATCATTCCCAAAAAGACTCATGGCTGTATTAGCTCCAAAGGGTGCTTCTACTAAATACTCAGCAAAGGGTCTGAATACTTTCCGTACCCACTGTATGTACTTTATCACTACACCACCATTTCTTTTCCCTGAGTCATCACCTGTAAATCGCGCCTTCTTCAGTAAACCCTAATTCCCTTTTTTAAACACTGAATCACCGTTTGTATCTGTCTCGCTGTCTGTCGGCTCTGTGCCTTTGTATCTCCACCTCTTTCTGTGTCTTTGCATCTTGTCTTTCTGTGTCTGTATCTCATCTCTCTCTGTGTCTCAGCTGACGGGAAGAGTTTGGTCTCGGTGGGAATCGATGAATTTCACTCCATCGTCATCTGGGACTGGAAGAAAGGAGAGAAACTGGCCAAGGCCAGGTGCACACACCTGAATATCACCTGACTAATATGCACACACACACCGGACAACAACCTGTCCGCCTTTGTTACAGACTCGTCAAGCTCACAGATGTTGTTTTCTGATCACCGTGTTCACGTTTACCCACGTCTGCTAAATGTACACATCTGCCTGATGTTTGGAGTAAACTTTGTATCGGATGTTTTGGGCCTGTTGACTGACAGAATTTCTTTAGGTTATTTTGTGGCTTTGTTGGTCTTTAAAATCTCAGTAAAAATCACTGTGGGTATGTGATGAAGGCACCGGTCAGACAGACTTGGTATAACGTGTACAGTTCATTCAGTCACAGAAGAACTGCATCATACAGTCTAAAACTCATCCTGAGTATCGATCTCAAACGTTTGACTGAAAGCCGTTCTTGGTCCTGCAGGGGTCATAAAGATAAAATCTTTGTGGTGAAGAGTAATCCCTTCAGGATGGACAAACTGGTGACTGTGGGCATGAAGCACATCAAGTTCTGGCAGCATTCAGGTATGCTCTGTCTTCACCTGACACACACCTGAAACGCAGCTTGCTGTCAGGTGTGGTGTTGCTGAAAGCTGAATACTTTTGGAAGCGTTTCCCCCTGCTTTCAGTCTTTTCAAACATTCTGCCTCATCCTGCAGGTGGCGGTCTGACCTTTAAGCGGGGCATTTTCGGGAACCTGGGGAAGCAGGAGACGATGATGTCAGTGTCTTACGGCCAATCGGAGGACCTGGTTTTTTCTGGCGCCACAAATGGCGACGTTTACATCTGGAAGGACACAACGCTTATCAAGACTGTGAAAGCCCACGACGGCCCCGTGTTTGCCATGTGCTCCCTGGACAAGGTCCGTCCACTCATCCACTCCTCATTCGGTCGTTCTTTCATTCGTCCATTGAGCCATTCGTCATTCATACAATAAGAATGACTTGCACATAATCATTTTATTTCAAAAATTGTAGTAAAAAAGTAATATCATAGATGTTTATGTCACATTTCTACAGGACAGTTGGGATGTCACAACAGTAATGTAAAAATATTAAAAGAAATTGTTAAAAGTCACGTATGGGAATGTAATTTGAGATGTGAGGAAAAACATTCCTTCAGAGTCGCATTCACTGAGCATAAACGCGCTGATCGGAGTATATCGGCGATGAGCAGTGATGTTTTCTTGTATTTCTGTTCCCCATGTTGTGTTCATCGTCCAGGGTTTTGTGACAGGAGGGAAGGATGGCATCGTGGAGCTCTGGGATGACATGTTTGAGAGATGTTTGAAGACTTACGCCATCAAGAGGGCGGCTCTGTCGCCGTCATCAAAAGGTTTCACAGCATTTCTTTCAGTTTTTAGACAAGTTATATATTTGCTTCTGTTCTGTGATTATTTATGCTGTGTTTATTGATCAGGTCTGCTTCTGGAGGACAACCCGTCCATCAGAGCGATCACACTGGGTCACGGTCACATACTGCTGGGAACAAAGAATGGAGAAATCCTCGAGATTGACAAGAGTGGACCCATGACGCTGCTGGTCCAGGTCAGACTCAGTCCTGTATGAAAATAATTGACTTTTAAAAAAAAATTAAAGAATAAAGCCGGTGATTTTCAAATGTTCCACAAATCCACAAAAAGGTCCAAAACACTGAAATTTCCCCATTGAGGGATCAATAAAGTACCTACCTACCTAAAAGTTAAGAATGCCTGTCACTCTTTGGGGTCTCTGAAGCAAGAAAGTTGTCAATCTCTGGCCGCACTGCTCCACTAGCTTCTGCACAACATGCTGGAGCTGTTTGTTGGAAACAGACGGCCTCCCTTGTTTCCTGAGCCACACCGCTGCACTGATGGTGGGGGTTTACTAGCTGGTGGACAACAGTGGAGGTCTACGGAGGAATAAGCTCCAGGGTCTGGACTCGCACACGTTACAGTGAGGACACCACTGGTCTCTGGACAGGGTTTGGTGGAGAATAAGACAAATGTGCTAAATCACTGGTTGCGTCCTTTAATTGACATGTATGTACATTATGTGCTGTAAATTCTGAATAATGTAGCTGAGACCACCTACTGATCATCTGAGACTTCTGTGCAGCAACCAGATCCTTCAAACTCTGATGTCAGAGCATCCTAAACACACTAAACACAGTTTTTTAATGACTGTTGGTCAGATTCACGTCTCTGCAGCTGAGTTCTGAGCTCATCTTAAGCTCTGTAATAAATCATTCCTGTTGTGTGTGTGTGTGTGTGTGTGTGTGGTGTCTTCAGGGTCACATGGAGGGGGAGGTTTGGGGTTTGGCCGCTCACCCTTTACTTCCTGTCTGTGCCACTGTCAGCGACGACAAAACTCTGAGGATCTGGGAGCTGTCAATCAATCACCGCATGGTCGCCGTACGTAAACTCAAGAAAGGTGAGACAGAGGAGACAAAACTTCAGCGTGTTAAAGTATTCTGCTTCCACCAGTTTGCGTGTTACCTATGTTATCTGTCAGGTGGGCGGTGCTGTGCCTTCTCTCCGGATGGTAAAGCTCTGGCAGTCGGCCTGAATGACGGCAGCTTCCTGGTGGTGAATGCCGACACTCTGGAGGACATGGTGACCTTCCACCACCGCAGGGAGCTCATTTCTGACATTCGCTTCTCCCAAGGTACCTGAACTTACCACACAGGGTGAACTTGATTGGTCGGTCAATGATGAGTCACAGTTCTATGTGTTTCAGACACAGGGAAGTACCTGGCTGTGGCATCCCATGATTCCTTTGTGGACATTTATAACGTCCTGACCAGTAAAAGAGTCGGGATCTGTAAAGGAGCTGGCAGCTACATCACTCACATTGACTGGGACTCCAGAGGTGAACACACTCACCAGTACTGATGCTGCGCTATCACACTAACTGTTAACTACAGTAGGACAAGACATCTCACCCTAGCATTATATCAGTCTCTCCAGGTTTAATGTGACAGTTTAGATTTCCAACGTGTCATGGTCACTGCAGAGTGCACAAAGTCCAGTTTCCACAGTGTTTGTCCTGATGTCTTTCTCTGCAGGTAAACTGCTACAGGTGAACACAGGAGCTAAAGAGCAGCTGTTCTTTGAGGCTCCGCGAGGACGCAGACAGAACATAAGTGTGGCCGAGGTTGGTTTTAATTTTTAAATTCTAGGATTTGGTGTTTTTCTATTTCTGTAGATATACATATTTGTTTCTGTGTTTCCAGTTTGAGAAGCTGGACTGGGCGAGCTGGACGTCTGTCCTGGGTCCAACCTGTGAGGGAGTATGGCCGACACTCGGCTTCGTTAATGCCACCTCACTCACAAAAGATCACAAGCTGCTCGCCACCGGAGATGACTTTGGCTTCCTCAAACTGTTCAGCTTCCCGTCCAGGGTGAGACTAACTCAGTCAATGTTTACTGCTCAGGAAAGAAAGTCATGGATATTTACTGACCAAAATTTGTACAAACCCCAATTTCAAGGGGAATTTTACCCAAATCTTGTCTCTTATCGGTTCATGTTTTTTCTCTTTCTGACTTTCTCAACTAAACAATCTGACCTCAGGGCCAGTTTGCCAAGTTTAAGAAGTATGTGGGTCACAGCACCAATGTGACCAATGTGCGCTGGTCTAGTGACGACTCTGTGCTGCTATCGGTGGGTGGAGCCGACACGGCGCTGATGATCTGGACCAGAGAGCCACCAGGCCACAAAGAGAGTAAAGCTGTTGACAGCGAGGAGTCAGACTATGACACTGAGGAGGACGGAGGTAACAGTCCAAACAACAACATTCAGAGACTGTAGGAACTATTTACCGACCTAAAGGGGCTAACTGCAGACACCTTGACGTCTGGTTGTTGAGGTTCTTGATGCGGCAGTCTGGGAGCTAGCTATAGACTTTTGAGGACTGACCACAGAGGTGGGGAGACTGACTCAAGGGCTCTGGGGGGACTAGATGCACAATTCTTAAAACTTGCTGCAGGTGTGTGAGTACTAGTTTCAAAGATCAGAGGACTAGTTCAGGACCAGCCAGCTCCAGGAAGATAAGGAGCAGACAGATCTAGAAGGACGAGCACTAGAAAGGTCTGGACAGATCCAGGAGTCCGAGGACAGTGAAGGTAGTGTTTGCTGAAGCGTGGAGCAGAGTGCCCTGTCTTGGATCCAGACTTTTCTGGAGAAGGGTGGTGGATAAGGTAAGAAGAGATACAGGAAGTCTGCGGCTCTGGACATAAACCTCTTCCAGAACCCTCACAGGTAGCTGACAGAGTGGCCTGAAGGTGGACCAGAAGGAAACTGTTGTATATCATACTGTTGTTGTGGTTTCAGGGTATGACAGTGATGTGGCCCGGGAGAAGGTGGTGGACTATGTCACCAAGGTCTACTCTGCCAGCATCAGGAACATGTCAGGAACCAAACCTCACCTGCAGCACAAAGAGCTTCCTGTGGAGGACAGGTAACACAGTCTCATAATGACACTGACTGGATCCTCAAAACTAGGTGGATTAGATGAGTCAGATACGTAACTGAATACGTATGTAGATACAATAAATAATACTGATATCTAAATCATTAAAGTGGAGTGGATGACTCTGATCATCCTAGGACACAATTTATGTCACACCTTTCTGTTTTCCCCAGGTAACATTTCCCACGACACAGTCATTTACAAGTATTGTCCTAATTTTGATATTTGTCCCTGTTTGACCTCCTGTCCAGGCCTCCTGTGAGTCGAGCCGCACCTCTGCCAGACAAATTGCTGAAAAACAATGTGACCAAGAAAAAGGAGGTGGTGGAGGTCGGTACAAGTCTCCACCATCAGCAGGCGTGTCGTTGGTATCGTCCACTGTCACATGATTTTACTTCAAACAGCTGATTGTTCGGTTTTCAGGAGCTGGTGCTGGAGCACGTCTTCGGGTACAGAGGCTTCGACTGTCGCAACAACCTGCATTACCTCAATGATGGCGCCCACATCATCTTCCACACCGCTGCTGCCGTGATCATCCAGAACCTGTCTGCCAGTCGGTGATGCTCTTATAGTCTGAGCTGCTCATTTTAAATGTTGTTGTTGCCATTTGTGACGTCTCACTTCCTGTCCTGACAGGAACTCAGAGTTTCTACCTGGAACACACTGACGACATCCTTTGTCTGACCATCAATCAGCATCCAAAATACCAAAACGTCATCGCTACGGGACAGATCGGTGAGTCACAGAGCAGGAGGCTGGAGAAGATGTCTGAGCTCATATCAAGCTTCTGCTGAAATGAAAGCACATGTGCCTGATAACGTCTAATGTGGAAAGCGCTGTCAAGGAAGTCTTCAAATACTACAAAAAATTGTTAGACTGTAAAATGTAGGAGGCTCTTAACAGACACATGTAGTGGTGGATCTCTGAGTGTGTTGAGGGGCTGAAAAAGACCCCTGAAAAAGCTACTTCAGTACAGTAACATAGTATTTGTACTTCATTATTTCCCACCTCTGCTGTCCATTCACACATTCACATGAAGAACATGCTGCTTAACCTTTTGGTGTCCTTTGCTCTTGATGTGTAGAGGCTGAAGTGTCCGGTGAGTATCAGCTCCAGAATCCGGTTTCAGCTCTGATCCTGTTTGTAGCTTGACTGAGGGGAATGAAACCAGTCTGTTTAGGATGTTATTGCTGTGGTGTCCCTTTTTAGTCTTTTGTTTCCCATAGTTTGGTTTTAATAATTTTATGTCCTCCCAACAATATGACAGGTGGTTTGGATGTGATTTATTTTCTGACAACTAGACTTAACCCAGATCAAACTACTGAAATTGCACAGACGTCAGATGAAGCATGAAGCATGTAGCATGTGTGATTCTGACAAAAAATTAGGTCGGGATATTTTTGGGGATTTTGTTGATAATGAGAAGCAGACAATATTTTGCATCCTTCAAAACTGTGTTTGTCTTCTACTGTGCTAGCTTGCTCTTGTTAATAGGGGTGACTGTGGTTCAGTGGGTAGAGCGGTCGTCTCCCGGTCGGAGGTTCGAATCTCAGTGCCTGCAGTCCATGTCTCGAAGTGTCCTTGGGCAAGACACTGAACCCAAAAGTTGCCCCCGATAGTTAAAGCCATCGGTTGAGTTGGCGCCGCAGATGGCTGCCTCGGTTCTGTACCGTGTGCCTCAAATAAAGTGTGTGTGTGTGTGTGTGTGTGTGTGTGTGTGTGTGTGTGTGTGTGTAACATACTCGCTAGGTTTTATTTATTTACCTAAAACTGAGGCATTCAAGTAACACAACACACAAACAATGAAATTACTTTTGCAAAATGATTCTGCTGAGGTTTGCTGAATGTGTTTTTGTGCTGGGACCTTGGCTGGTTCAGTCCCCTAATGCCTGTCTCGCCCTTCAACCCCTGAATCCTATCTTGTTCACCTTGGAAATCAGCGTCTCCCCTCCTTGGTTCCTTTGTTTCCATTTCAGCTTGAGTGCAGTAGTTCTATTCCCTAACAAGTTTCCTCTGGGGCCCTTTAAGACCTTAAGTCCTTGATTTCTTAGGTTCCTGAGGCCCTTGTTTGCTCAATACCTTGGTTCTTCAAAGCATATTTGTTCCACAGTTTTGGCAGCCTCTGTTCCTTTGTGCCATGACTCTGTGGATCTTAGGTTCTTTGGTTCCTTAAATCTCTGTTGTGACAGTTGCAAGGATGCAAAGAACATCAGCTGATCAACACTTCAGTTTCTTCATCCCTAAGTTCCTTGGTTCCTGGTGTGACCTAGGATGTTGCACCTCAAGAAAACCCACCCACACACATTTAAAATCAGTAATAGGACAAGATATCTCACTGGGAATAAATGTTTAAAACACAAAAGTCAACAGGTTGGAACCAGCCCGCTCAATGAGCCACAACTAATTTCAATAAACAGAAAACCCCAACACTCTTGGGCAAGGAAACATACCTTCAACTAATGAAACATACCTTCAACTATTAGTATGGTTTTCCTGCCCTGTACACCATCAGACCATTAAATACTGCTCATACACAAACTGAATGCCCTACATCAGCCCCTTTAAAATGTACCCAGCCCCACCTACAGTCACTGGACCTTCCAATGACTCAAACCCCAGAGCCAGTTCAGGGATTTGATCAGGTGTATAATTTTGAGACTATAGAAGTCATTAAAAGTTGATTTTGTTCCTTCCTACAGAGGAAGATTGAAACTTCGCTCAGAAGTATTTATTTCCATGCCTAACACGGTAGTTTCTCATGGCAGTGTTCAAAGGAAGACTGAAGCTTTCCTGGGGGTTATTTATTTCTGTGATTAACAGGACAGTGGCTTGCATAGGACTACGTGTTCACATGACATAATGTGGGCATGATTTACCCACTGGTTTACTCAACTCAACTCAACTTTATTTATATAGCACTTTACCACAGCACAGCTGACCAAAGCACTTAACATACCATACAAATCTAAAATCATCACATAAAAAGCTATAAACAATAAAATAAACACCAACACTACAGACAGAGTCTCATTCCTGGTCAAACGCCAATGAATACAGGTAGGTCTTCAAGTAAGACTTAAAAATAGACAACGAGGGGGCCTGCCTAATATAAAGAGGCAAAGCATTCCACAGGTTTGGACCCACCACAGCGAAGGCTCTTGGTGCCTCCAGAAGAAGCTGATCAGCTGATCTGAGGCACCGCGACGTGTTATACGGATGTAAAAGTTCCATAAGATAAGATGGTGCCAGCCCATTTAAGGACTTATAAACAAATAAAAGAATCTTAAAACGAACCCTAATGCCTTAAATAGAAAAAAACAGATTTTACGACCGCATTTATCTGGCTCTCCATTTTCAAGTCGGAGTCTATTTTAACACCCAAATCAGTGACCACCAGTCGCACATACTGCCCCAAGAAGTCTACAGGAAGAGGGTCGCCAGATGTATTCTGGCCAAACACTATAACCTCAGTTTTAGCATCATTTAACTTTAAACGACTTAACGACATCCAGCCCTTAATATCGGCAAGATACACTGAGAAAACCTAGGGCATTAGGTCTCAGTGATATCTGATATCCTTGAGTCCTGGGTACTTAATATTTTGGTCCCTTGGATTTTGACCCCTGGTGTTAAACCGTCCTGCCTGCAGTCCAGATCTGTCACCTACTAAGTGAGAAATGTGACACAAGCAGCCCTGAACTGTGGAGCAGTTGAAATCCTGTATCAAGCAGAAATAGGAAAACATTTCTCTTTCAGAACTAAATGGACTCTCCAGTTCCCAAACACTTAGTGTTGTTAATGCAGCACTGTGGCAAACATGCCCATCCTAACTGTTCTGAAACATGTTGCTGGCATCAAATTTAAAAGCAGCTGATTTTTTTCTTTTTTCAAAACACAAAAACATTCCTCTGTTTCAACATTCGACGTGTTGTTTTGTACTGTTTTCAGCTAAATATACTGTAGGTTGGCAGTATGGGACTGGCTCCAGTCCCCCCACCCCCACCCCCCCGCAGCCCTCTGCAGGATTAGCGGTATAGACAATGGATTGATGACTACTGTAGGTTTTAAATTATTTACAGATCATTGTATTCAGTTTTTATTTACATTTTACACAGTGGAAAATGTTCTAAGCCTTTTGACTGGCAGCGTACCTCAGGTCCTCGGGTCCACAGTCCCTTGGGTCCTTAGGTTCTGGACTACTCAATGCCTTGGTGTTTGATTTCTAGGCATCTGGTCTCTTCTCACAGGCCTCACTCCATCCATCCATGTGTGGGACGCCATGACCAAGCAGACGCTGTCCATCCTCCGCTGTCCCCATGCGAAAGGCGTCTGCTACGTTAACTTCAGCGCTACAGGAAAGCTGCTGCTATCTGTAGGAGTGGAACCTGAACACACCATAACAGTGTGGAGGTGGCAGGAAGGTACCAAAGATTTCTCACACTCTCAAATATGTTGATTATTTTAAAAATGTAACCTATGTAGTGACTCTAACATCTAAAAGACAACATTACCAAGGAGTCTGGAGCAGTAGTTCTGTTTTAGTACCTTACAGATTTAGTAGATGCCAGCAGACAAGGAGTGGGTTTAAAGTACCTGGGGAAGATAAGCATAGTAAAACCCAGGGAGAGAATAAAGGTTTAGACAAGAAAACATCATTTTCAAACTGCATAAGTCTAAATAACTTTTGTCTCAGCAGCAAGAAAGTGTGTTCTTTAGGGGACGTAGACAAAAACATTTTTCCAAAGGGTTCTTAATAGTTCAGAGAGTTTCCAGTTCACACCATAAACAAAGGTTCGTGTTCCCGTAGAACCTTTGTGGTGTTTATCAGATACAGTATATACAGACAAAGAAAAGCAAAGCAAACATTACTATGAATACCTTTAGAGGGGTATCCAGGTTGACCTCTGACCCCTACAGGCACCAAGGTGACCAGTAAAGGCGGCCACACTGAGCGGATCTTTGTGGTGGAGTTCAGACCGGACTCTGACACCCAGTTTGTGTCGGTTGGAATCAAACACATCAAGTTCTGGACTCTGGTTGGAGGTTCGCTCATGTACAAGAAAGGTGTGATCGGCTCGGTGGAGGACGGGCGCATGCAGACCATGCTGTCTGTCGCCTTTGGTGCTGTAAGATAAGCACTCACTTTAAAGCTCTTCCCCTGATTCACCTGTGGATTTGTTGTAATTTGGTGTTTGTTTCATCCAGAACAACCTGACGTTCACTGGTGCTATAAACGGAGATGTGTACGTATGGAGGGAGCACTTCCTGGTTCGGGTGGTGGCGAAGGCGCACAGCGGTCCAGTCTTCACCATGTACACCACCCTGAGGGATGGACTTATTGTCACTGGGGGGAAGGAACGACCGTGAGTAGTTAAAACTGCACATGCTTCATTGGGCCTCTCGGCACATCTGTCCTGGTAACTGTGGATGGACATTTGCCAGGGCAGATGCCAGTTTTGGGGACAACCCCCTGGGATCTTTGGCACACCCAAGGAGTGAGCTGGACCACATGTTCAACATCTGTCAGGTGAAGGGTAAAGGGTCAGGTTCAAAGCCAGATCCTGTATAGGACTTTGCTTTCCTGGATGAATTTTTTGACAATAAACGAATGGGAAATGATACATAAGACAGAAACAAAAGTCCAAATTGTGATGTGTGTTTGACAGGACTAAAGAGGGTGGGGCTGTGAAGCTCTGGGACCAGGAGATGAAGCGCTGCAGAGCGTTTCAGCTGGAGACTGGTCAGCCCATGGAGAACGTTCGATCTGTCTGCAGGGGGAAGGTACGAGCAGATCAGATTTCCAAATTTACCATGTATCTGTTACATCGTGGTTCAGGTCCAGCCTCAGACCTTTGTCACATTCTCATCGCACTGCGTCACCATCCCTGTGTTTCCTGTACCTATTATTTGGTAACAGCTGCTGCACATCATCAGTTTTTTTGTCAACAAGGACAACAAATGTGCTTCCATGTGTTGGAAGTTGATGTCCAGCATTCTATACATAAAAGGGCTGGGTGGAGTGGACCATAAGTAGCACATTATGGCAGTTGGCCATCAGTTACTAAGTAGTAACCAGCACTGATTTGACAGTGTCACCGTGATGAGCCTTTTCAGAAAGTTGGCTTCAGCAGTTAATGAAACACACACTGCTACTCATTTTGGTTTTGCCAGGTTTTTGTGAATGCATTTAATATTTCTGCACAGTTTGAAGATGGACACACCATTTTGACGAGCTGAAACCAAATTCCGTGCTTCTTGTGAAATGATCTACTGTTCTGATTTCCGGAGATGGAACGTTAACCTCTGACTTTCTGACACATCTGTTTCATCTCTGTTGATCCAGGGTAAAATCCTGGTGGGAACCAAAGATGGTGAGATCATAGAGGTTGGAGAAAAAAACGCTGCCTCCAACACTGTGATCAACGGACACACTCAGGGAGGGATCTGGGGTTTGGCAACACACCCTTTCAAAGATGTCTTCATCTCCGCCAGTGACGACGGGACCATCCGAATATGGGACCTGGCTGACAAGGTGCAGGTTTGCAGACTGTCGAGGGAAACTCAGCATTGCCACACACATGACCCTGAAGGGGATTAGCTCTAAGCCATGTTTCCTTTCCTTGTTGTAGATCTAGTGTTGATGTGGTACAACATGTTAATCATCTACGCACATGTTCTGTTGTCTTGTGTTAGAAACTCCTGAACAAAGTGACTTTGGGTCTTCCTGCCAAGTGCACCTCTTATAGTCCCAACGGAGAGATGATTTCCATCGGCATGGAGAACGGAGAGTTCATTATCCTGCAGGTCAACTCCCTCACAGTCTGGGGAAAGAAGAGAGACCGCAGCACTGCGATCAAGGACATAAGGTAAGACGTCAGCTTTCAACAGACAGGACATATGGTACAACTTCAGCCTTTAACTGACACAAGCATGAGAACATAGCTGCAGACAAGATGGTGGACCGCCGACCTTCCAGAAGTGGGCACCTTTGCAGGTTTAGGTTAGGGTAGCCCAACTCCGGGAAAATGTCGACATCCTCCTTCCAAAGTTGACAGTGCTCAATCTTGGTCAGAGTTTGCCATCTTTGTCTGCAGACAGGTTCCTCTTGATACAAGGACATCATCCTACATCTACACCTGTGTTGTTCTTCAGTCAACAAAATGTCTTTCTGGTTCAGGTTCAGTCCAGACAACCGGTTCTTGGCAGTGGGCTCAGTTGAAAGTGCTGTGGATTTCTATGACCTTGCTCTGGGGCCGTCCCTCAACAGGATCGGTTATTGTAAGGACATTCCGGGCTTCGTCATCCAGATCGACTTCTCTGCTGACAGCAAACACATCCAGGTCAAAAAGACAAAAAACCTACAGCCACTCTCTTAGTGAATGTTGACATATGAACTAAGTTTGATAGCAGATGCAGGTTTGATTGCTGTCAGTGGTTTTGGTGCTGTGACCTCTGGCCTTTTACTGAAGACTCTGTGCAATGTTACAGGTGTAGCAGCTTTTCTACTGTTGAGCATCACACGTCAGTGAATTCGTTAAAAATAAAACTTCCTCCATTTCTATTCCAGGTGTCCACCAGCACCTACACTCGCCAGGTACATGACATTCCCTTAGGGAGGATTGTGACAGAGCAGTCCATCATTGAGAGGATCACCTGGGCTACCTGGACCAGGTGAGACTGCTTAACAGTGCTAAGTGTATGTAAGCTTGGGGAACATGCTAAATGGTATAGGGGGAGTACTGTATGTCAGGAACATATAAAGATTTTAGGAGTTCCTGTGCACACGCACGGTGAGCGGTATTGGAGGTGCACACACTATTTACCAGCTATATCTTATAACTGTAGATAAACTAGCAAAAACTATTCGCTTTATTCAAGGGACTGTCCAGATTGTAATCGCTTCTTAACAGACCGTAAAAGCTACAGGAAGTAACTGTATAGATTTTGACAATAAGTTGATAATGAGTTAAGGGAAGAAGCAGCTCCCTGGAAGGCAGGCCAAATAGGAAAGGTTCAGGGTCTCTCTTGAATTTGATATTAAATATCCTCTCTGGAAACGTTTGCATTCCCAAAAGCAGTGGAAGTATGTTCCCCTATTAGACAGAAAAGCACAATAAGTAAAATAACAGGAGTTGGATGTTGCATCTCCCTCAGTCTGTTACATGTAGATTTAAGCAAATCTGTAGCTCCTTGCCAGTGAGCTTCATCATATCCATGATAGAAATCCTTTTCCCATTTACAGGAAATATTCAGCAGCTCATACAGTGAAGAACAGAGGAGTGAATAAAAGGATGATATAAAATGCTGTTTTTGTGCTCAGTAACGAACCTTTCTGCATCACTGAGAGGGAAAAAACAAAGCCTAGTGCAGAGGGAACCAAACAGAGAGTCTCAGGAACATACTGTGGAGCTGCAGAAACATAGAGGAAGGCAGACGGACCGGCCAGATCATTTTACTGTGTGTTTCTAGCATCCTGGGCGACGAGGTTCTCGGTGTTTGGCCTCGTAACGCTGAGAAGGCCGACGTCAACTGTGCGTGTGTTTCTCATGCCGGCTTCAGCCTGGTGACCGGGGATGACTTTGGCCTCATCAAGCTCTTTGATTTCCCCTGCTCTGAAAAGTTTGTGAGTGAACTTGCAATAAATCCTCGGTGTCTTCTGAAACTTGTTGAGCTGAGCCTCAAACAGATAATGTGATATCTCTGTCACTGGGCATTTGAAAAAGCCTCTTTACACCTGATCATCTGATCTTTTTGCAGGCAAAACACAAGCGTTACTTCGGTCACTCTGCTCACGTGACCAACATTCGCTTCTCCTGTGACGATAAATACGTCATCAGCGCCGGTGGCAGTGACTGCAGGTGAGGTATTAGAGGAGGTGGTCCATCAGTGTGGCGTCACAGCACTGAGAACAGAGGAGGACCTATAGACATAAGGACCATCATAAGAGCTGTTTGAGTCTAGTTTTGGTTTTAAGGCTCTTAATGGTTTGGCTCCATCTTACTTCACTGAATTAGTGCACTGGCACAAACCTACCAGGTCCCTCAGGTCTTCAAGCCAGTTTCTTTTAGAGGTTCCAAGGACCAGATATAAACACTGGGGTGACCGTGCTTTTACTGTTGCAGCCCCTAAACTGTGGAATAGTCTACCTTTTAATGTTAGGTCAGCTACTGACCTCAGTACTTTTAAATCGTTGCTTTAAACTTATTTATTTGGCTTTTAATGCACAGTAGGGCCTGATGCCTTCCTTTTAATCTAATTTATTATCTGTGTGTCTGAGTTATTGTTTTATTTTTGCACTGAATCTATTTTATTTTAGTTATTTATTCTTTAGTGATTTTATTCTGTATGTAAAGTACTTTGGTCAACTGGATGTTTTTAAAGTGCTATATAAATAAAGTATTGACTTATTTATTATTCATGGCCCTGCATGCACACACAGTTACAGAAAAGCACACATTTAAAATCAAAGAATCAAAACAAAACGTTTTCACACACACACTTGTATTCTACAATAAAATATTCTCACTTTAAATTTAGCTCAAACAATTTTTCCATATTCAGCACGATGACACAAAAGCACCCAGACAGGTGGTGACCAGGTGGAGCCCAGTGAAGTCTCCAGAGAGTTTTTTCCTTTTTGTTTGGACGTCAGCTGACTCACTTCATCTCCACATTAACTCTTGTGCCTTTGTTTGTTGTCTCCCCTTCAGTTTGTTTGTGTGGAAGTGTCAGTGAGGTCTCCACAAACCTCTGGAGTCCACCTGAGTCCTCCACCACTCTCTTCTTCTTCTCCTGTGATGCTGCGCTGTCCTGGCATTTTGGACCCACGGCCTGACATCACACAGGACAGGATGTCAAACAAACGGCGTGAGCATCTGAACCTGCAGCCGTGTGCTGAACAGTCAGAGGGTCTTTTATTGTGACAGATTTTCTTGAACATTTGGATGCTTTTAATGTGAAAAATTGTTTATATTTGAGGTTCCTGTGTTGTTAAATTCGTGGACGTGAGAAAGTGGCGTTCTTCAGTGGTAGCAGTGTCTCTTTGTCAGTGCCTTTTTCACCAACTCTGACCAAACACTCAAGTTTCTTGATAATCGTGGTGCTATGACGTGATTGTTTAGGGCCGTCACAGATAGGGAGGAAGAAAACTGCCCTTGTTGTTTGTTCTGTGATGATGATGATGATGATGATGATGATGATGCAGTTGTACTTCACTGCACTAAAATGAAGTAACAGAAAGATGGATCTGTGTTCGATCCCACTTATTAGAAAGCGTGAAAACAAAATAATTTGAAAAAACTTGTTTAAAAGAATTCTACCTCAGAAAACAGTAGAAACTAAATCATAGTTAAACAGTATTTAAGGTAGAAAGCAGATGTTTAATGGAATCAAATATTGATTGATCAGAAATGACAGTGAGGACGACTCATGGATATAGACACCAGATGCGGATATAAATCTATGGGGACGACTTTTATTTCCGTTCTGTCCACATGATGGCATTTTCTCTGTTGTAGGAGCAGCATGACAAAAGTGAACGTACTTATTAAAGAAAAGCTTCTTGTTATAATAAAAACATTGCTGTTTTATGGAGATCCGTGTTTAGATTATAAAGAGATTTTTCACGACTTATTTTCTTCTTCTTACGAGATACGGTTTATTCCTTTCAGAGCAGAAGCTTTTCTCCTTAGAAGAACTTGATCCTGTTGAACTAACTTAATTACAGGTTCATTAAGAGTCGTTTAAACAACAGCACAAGCTAATGTTGGTACAGTGCTACAACTACAACACTGTTTTGCAGTAAAATGTGTAGTCTGAAATGTAAATGTAAATGAAATGTAAATGTTTAGCTGAAATGTAAACAGAGGGCACTAAATGTCTGGCAGATTCAGTTTCCTGTGGATGCACATGAGCTCTTCTAATCTCTGTGTCATGTGGAGTTCAGGGTGATGTGTGTTCTGGAGAGTCTCGTCTAAAACAAACGTTTACCGTTGTACAGGAAAATATTCTGTTGCTGAGAGTGTGACGACATCAGTTGTCATCAGCAGAATCAAAGTAAAAACACTGGTGTACACAGTGACTCCTCTGAGTGGCTTGTTCATTCACTACTGGACCAATATCATGCTTTTTATCGTTTACTTTTGGTGTGTTTTTATAGTGTAACTTGTTGTTGGTATCTGGAGAGGTACTAAATATCCAGTGGTGCTACAGGTGGCAACGGGACTGGACCCAAATTTAAATTGTGATCATTATTAACAACTACAGGAACCTCAGGCAGGTCCAGATGTCACCTGTAGCACAGCTGGATCCACAGGGACTGAGAATCTTCACTCTATACACAAAAAACGTAAAATAAAATAAAATGTATATCAATGCACTGAGTAGCATTTTAATGCAGCTGCCCTATCCCTAGGCAGTTTACTTTATAACAATGCTTAATATTTTATTTTTTAATAAGATATATTTGTAACGTCATAATGCCCAAATTAATTAAGGTTGCAGTGCAGTAAACATTTTAACTTTTCTGTATTCCAATGGGACATGTGGTGAAGTAGAAAATAAAAACAACATAACATGAAGTGGTAAAGTGCCTCAAAGCTGTAGGTTAAATAATTACCACCTCGGGATTGAATGCAGGAAGAACTGAGGCGATTATTTTCATGCAAAGACGATGATGAACTCGTTAAGTAATTCAAACAGCAGCACGTGTCGCACCTGAAAACGCAGGTTACGAATACCTTCACAAACCAAAGACGTTGTTCCTCTCCGGACCAGCAGGGGGCGGCGGCTCCCACCGATCCTGACTGTCATGGCGGCGCCCAGTCAGAGGCTTATTTCACGGTGAAACTAACACAGATGAGCGCTTTACTTCAGGATGACCTGATAGAACAATCACACTTGTGTCAGGTAACAAAGTGGGCCAGGATCAGAGTTCACCGAAAACCAGGTTCCTGTCTTCCTTCAGTTTTAACGTTACACTTCTAAAAGAAGAGGAACCGCCTGTTCTGTCTAACTCGGACAGCTCTGTCGTGGTTACTGCGGCACACCAAACTTTACTGAAAAAGGTTGTTTTAGGTCTGTGCGGTAGCAGTGCGTGAACCAGCTACCGCGCTTTTTAATCAATGTTTGGGTCTAATGTTATTGACAGATTCGGCGTTGATAGAATTCACCAGACTATTTCAGATGTGGTTCAGTTTCTTCATAGCGTTTCGCCTGTGACAGGAACCTGTACGGCTTCATTAAACTTGTAAACGGTGTCTGTTACCGGATATATTTGTCATATTTATCAGAATGAGGAGTTTGCGCAGCTGAAGTCGTCGTTATCTACTAAGCACCTCTCCTAGTCTCCTTGTTCCACAGGCCAGTAGATAAAAGCCAAACGTTGTTTAAAACTAAGGCATTATAGTTAATATCAAAAGAGGTCACCCAAGGTGTTTTAAAGCACTGTAAGTTGCTGCCTGTTCATTCCAGATTTCCCGCTTCCTCTTGCAGTAAACACTGGTGCTTTTTCAAAATCGTATGTTTTAGACCATGTGTACCTGTGAGTGAGTCCCCCGGTGTTGACAGAAGCAGATTTTAAAGGATGAGGCTGGTCGTTTTCTATATTAGCAGTATTTTTAAGAGCCCCCACACTCAGACTAAGGCTGTGTCCGAAACCGCATACTGTGACAATACGTCCTGAAAGAGATGAAGTACCTACTTACTGACCGTTAAAACAAGTTGTTTCAGCAAGTAACAGTACAAAGGAGGCAAAGGGCAGCTGCTCGCAGAGCAAGGCTTCATAGGCAGCTTATGAATAATTTACTGCATAATGTAAGTATCTATTAGTATTTAGCAAGTAAATTCCATGGGGGAATGGCTGTGTGTCTTCTTCGTTGGATAACTCCTCTCCCGGGGCATCATGGGATAGTGAAGTGTCCATTGTATGCACGCTGCAAAATCCAACCGGAAGCAGTAGGTCATCCAAGTACTTTTCGCCTACTGTTTTTGGAATACTACGAATCCGGACATACTACTCGCCTCGCCTACTGCTTTTCGCCTACTATACAGTATGGTAGTAGGCGGTTTTGGACGCAGCCTAAGACCAACAATGCTTCATGATTAATGCCAGTCAGTCCTGGAGCAGCTTGTTCATCTGTGCCACAGAGCTCCACTGTTGTACAGGAACAATTAACATCAGTGCAACACATGTGGCATGTTTCTGCACTACTAAACACCAGACCCTGATAGTTGTTAAGAATATCCAGAGATCTCATGTGTGCACATTTGATTCTTGCTAACTTCAGATGCTGTAGAAAGGTATGACCATTCAGAGCCATTCAGGGGCAAAATATCAGGGTCTGGTGTTTCATAATGAGGAAACGTGTTGATGTGACAACGTTGTTTTTGAAAAACAATGGACGAATAAGCTGATCCAGGACTGACAGGCATTAAATGTGTGTATGGGGACTGTGGACTGACCTTATTTTTAACAGCACCGACTTAAAGTAACAAACTCCTGTCTCACCTGTCCAGGACACTGCAGGTATGAATGTGATGTCATCAATGATACGTGGAGCCAGGAGGCTTGTCCATGCTGACCCAGTTCTGCTCAGCAGGTTCCTGTCTCCGCCCCTCCTCTGTCGTGCTCAAAACCCCACCCTCCTGCTCACCTGTCAACACAACAGAAAGTACGCCTCCAAACAGGTGAGTCTGTAGGTGAATCCCAACCTCAGCTTCATGTCAGTTTACTGAAATGTGCTAGAAAGCCAGGTGTGTGAATGTTGTGATTTCAGGCAGTAGCTAATAATGAATATCGGACAATGGGTTGTCTGCACCTCCCGTGGGCCCACCACCTGCAGGAGGATTGGGCAGCAGTTGAAGGCAGGGACCCCAACGACCCGATCTCTGGACACCGAGACTAGCCCTGGGGACATGGAATGTCACCTCGCTGGTGGGGAAGGAGCCCGAGCTTGTGCAGGAGGTTGAGAGGTACCGGCTAGATATAGTCGGGCTCACCTCCACGCACAGCTTGGGCTCTGGAACCTTACTCCTCGAGAGAGGCTGGACTCTACTACTCTGGAGTTGCCCACGGTGAGAGGCGACGGACTGGTGTGGGCTTGCTCATAGCTCCCCAGCTTAGCCGCCATGTGTTGGAGTTTACCCCGGTGAACGAGAGGGCCGCTTCCCTGCGCCT
>NW_018128115.1:369479-370232 GCF_001952655.1 Monopterus albus | reverse complement strand
GCCGGCACAACAGAATAGGTCGTGGGAACATTTAACTAGATCCTTCTTGCACCAGGGGTGGATGAGATCCGCCCGAGTATCTTAAGTGTCTGGATGTTGTGGGGCTGTCTTGGCTCACATGCCTCTGCAACGTCGCATAGCGGTTGGGGACAGTGCCTCTAGACTGGCAGACCGGGGTGGTGGTCCCTTTTTTCAAGAAGGGGGACCGGAGGGTGTGTTCCAACTATAGGGGGATCACACTCCTCAGCCTCCCCGGGAAAGTCTATGCCAGGGTACTGGAGAGGAGAATTCAACCGATAGTCGAACCTCGGATTCAGGAGGAACAATGCGGGTTTCGTCCTGGCCGTGGAACACTGGACCAGCTCTATACCCTCTTCAGGGTGGCGGAGGGTTCATGGGAGTTTGCCCAACCAGTCCACATGTGTTTCGTGGATCTGGAGAAAGCATTCGACTGTGTCCCTTCGCGCCTTGTGGGGGTTGTGCTTTGGGAGTATGAGGTCCGGGGCCTTTTGCTAAGGGCTGTCCGGTCCCTGTATGACTGGAGCAGGAGCTTTGTTCGCATTGCAGGCAGTAAGTCAGACTTGTTTCCAGTGCATGTTGGACTCTGGCAGGGCTGCCCTTTTTCACCAGTTCTGTTCATTATTTTTATGGACAGAATTTCTAGGTGCAGCCGGGGGCTGGAGGGAGTCTGGTTTGGGGACCACAGGATCTCGTCTCTGCTTTTTGCAGATGACTTTGTCCTGTTGGGTCCAT
>NW_018128115.1:364947-368968 GCF_001952655.1 Monopterus albus | reverse complement strand
CATTCCCCCGGAGGAGCTGGAGGAAGTGTCTGGAGAGAGGGAAGTCTGGGCATCTTTGCTTAGACTGCTGCCCCTGTGACCTGGTCCCGGATAAGCGGAGGAAAATGGATGGATGAATGGATGCAGCTGCAGACACTGTCTGTCTAGGCTATTACAGAACAAAGCGGACCTTGCGAAAATGCTAAATAGGACAAATGGTCATCTCCAGTTGTAGTTCCCCCAACTCTGCAAACATGACAAAGCAGAACTAGTGAAATGCTAAGTGGGTCTATGTGAAGATGCAAAACAGCTTCATGTTTTGACTACTGCTCTGGCCAGCTGCAAAGCTGGCACTGGGAGACGTCACGGTTTGGCGTCTCTCTCTGTAGAATGGGGTTAGCCCGAAGTGATACAATGTATAGGCCTGTTGTGGTTCAGGGTCCCTCATCTTTCAGCTGCCTGCGTGCATGTTGGAGGTGCAAAGACTCCTGAGCGTGTAATGTTAATTTTTACCTGTGTTCATTGAATAAATCAGCACTGTTTTAAAGTTACTTGGACTGCTTCGTCTCTCAGAGTTAACGGTGAAAAGAACTGGGTCTCCAACACGTTTAAGATGAGAAGTCACCGTTGTAACATTGTAGATAAGTCATAACACAAGGAAAAGCACTGTGGGTTCTGTAAACTTACAAATGACTGTTCAACCCTCATAGCGTTTATTTCATTGTTGTGATTTTTTTAAATTTCTGTATTTTCAGTATTTCACTTCTTTATTCATATAATTATCTTTTGCTTCACTGTCTGTTTGTTGACCCCACCCCCATGTTTCTGCTTCAACCCTGTTCTCAATTTGGTGTTCAAGTACAACAGCAATAATAATGAAAGTATAACATTTTCTGGTGTGTGTGCAGGTCAAAGGTCAAAATAAAGAGCAGAGAAACCTGAAGGTCAAACCCAAAGTGGACAAACAGGAAGTGGAAATCAGACAGAGGATGACGGTGGCGGAGCTCGCTCAGGCTATGAACAAAGACTTTGGTAAGAAGCAACAACGATCACAGGACGTCAGTAAAGTCTGGTGGTGGTGTCCTCAGATCACGTCTTTGAGGAATAAAGTTTTTGTATCGCAGATCACGTGTTGGAGGCTCTGCTGAACACCCCGGTGGACCTGGACTCTCTGGATCCGGACTCAGTTCTGGAGGAGAAGTGGATTAAGAAGGTGGTGACTCAATCGGGGATGAAGTTCAGATGGGCCAAACTGAGCCAGACCAGAGAGAGACCCAACAGAGATACCCACAGGAGGTAACGGACAGGAACTCCACTTTTAAATACATCACTTTATCTGACGCTCATTTGCATCGTTTAAGAACATGCTTACAAACCGACCAATCAGAGTACAGCTATGAACCAACCAACCAATCAGCCTGTCTTCCTACTTTTTGATGTCTGAGCCTGAGAATAATGTTCTCTGTGACCCCTAACAGACCTCCGGCTGACCCGTCCAGCCTGGTGCCTCGCCCCCCGGTGGTCACCATCATGGGCCATGTGGACCACGGAAAGACCACCCTGCTGGACAGTCTGAGGAGGAGTCAGATTGCGTCCACTGAGGCCGGAGGCATCACTCAGCATATCGGCGCCTTTCTCGGTACCTCACCTGGTCTGATTGAAACTTTACTAACAGAACACGACAAGTTGAGAGCTTTATTTCACCAAACCCGATCTGACAACAAAGGAACAGTCAAACAATAAAGATCAAATACAATTTAAAAGCCACAAAGTGAAGAAACAACTTGGATTCATCAAAGGTTTACTTTTGTAGTTCTGCTAATTTCTTCTAGAAGAAGCAGAAAACTCGGTGGCAGTTTCAGTTTGAAAATATAAAATGGGATCAACAAAACAAATACAACACACAACTGTAGTGGTGTTTTCATGTTATTTTAAAAGTGTATTTTTTAATCCCTGTTAAGCTTCCTGCACTTGTTTTCAAATTAAGAGACTAGCCCCTGCCTTCCCTGGTAGGCTTTTGTTTTGAAAAAGTTGCAAGAAGTGTTGATTTTCATCTAAACATAACTTGACAGCGAGAGAAGCAAACATCAAAATAGAACTATTAGTTATAATTACTGATTAGTCGTTTAGTTTGTATATGATGAAAAGGTAAAAAAAAAAAAAAACATTAAGTTTTTTTATGTTTAAAAATTGACACATTTTAATCTAAAGCCATAAAAAAGTTAATTTAGCATCATAACAGCATTTTATATGTCAGGACACTTTACCGTCGACATAAAGAAATATTCATGTGTGTGAAGCTGGAACCTGAAGTTTAAGAGAAAAGTTAAGTTTTTAAAAATTGCTGCTGATAAATTTTCTAGTGATTCATCAATTAACTGACCAGGAGTTTGAGCTCTAGTGTGACACTCATCGAATCTTCTATTTGAAAACCAGTTTGTATATCAGAAGTAAATGTGGTTGTTTTTAGGTTAGTGTTTATGTTGACAGTAAAGTTTGAACAAACCTGTCTCTGGGGGGTTTTTGCTTCCAGTCCAGTTGCCTACAGGTGAGAGGATCACCTTCCTGGACACTCCAGGTCACGCCGCCTTCTCCACCATGAGAGCCCGTGGTGCCAACGCCACTGACATCATCATCCTGGTGGTGGCGGCTGATGACGGTGTCATGAACCAGACGGTCGAGTCCATCCAGCATGCCAGGCGGGCCAAAGGTACAAGCTACGCCTGGGAGTCACAGCTGAGGGCTGAAAACACTGTGGAGTCTGCTTTTGCTACTGTTTCCACTTTGGTTTTACTCTGTGTTTCTGTTGCCTCGACCCTGTGTTTTTTCTGTTACAGTTCCGATGATCGTGGCGGTGAATAAGTGCGATAAGCCTAAGGCTGACCCGCAGAGAGTTAAACAGGAACTCCTTGCTCATGATGTCGTCTGTGAGGAGTTTGGAGGAGACGTCCAGGCGATCCACATCTCTGCTCTCAAGGTGAAATATACTGTAAATAAGCAGTTTTAAAACATCTCCACAAAAACAAAGTCACAAACTGTGTAGAGGTCGTATGAACCAGGCCTTTCTCAGGACCCAGTAGCAGGTGAATGTCCATCTTCTCTGCAGCAGTGAAGTAAATGAAGCCTTGGAAACTGATGCCAACAGCTCCTACAGGTCCCGACTGTTGTCGGTGACTGACGACAACAGACTCTGTCTGTACAAAGGCAGCTAGAAACATGGAGCTGACCGACATTTGACCAGTGGTATAAATAAAACCACAAGAGCTGGGTCTCAAATCCAGGCTGCAGGGTGTAGACAGGAAATCAGGGTGATGTCAGTGATAATGTTGTGTTGCCATTGGCAGGGTGACAACCTGTTGGCTCTGGCCGAGGCCACAGTGGCGCTGGCGGAGGTTTTGGAGCTAAAGGCAGAGCTCAGCGGCTCCATGGAGGGACTGATCATCGAGAGCTGGACCGACAAAGGCAAAGGGTGAGTACTTAACCTGGCTCCGGAGACAGTGTGTGAATGGTTCTGTGTCAGGAGAGGAGAGACTACAAGCGGTGCAGAAATACAGAACAATTAAAAAAGGGGACGTTGGAGGATGACAGCAAACTTTATCAGAATCAGAATCTGCTTTATGGGCCAGGTGTGTTGGACACAAGGAATTTGACTCTGGTACATCAGCTCTCAATGTGCATCTACATGGTCTTATGTAAGGCAGCAGTGGGCAAGTAAACAGTAAACCAACATAAGGCTGTGTAGTATAACAAAATAAGCAGTATAAACAGGCAGTAAACGATGCAAACAGACAGAATGTTCATTAGGAAACGAGATAAAAATAGGAATAAAAATAGAGCACTTAAAAATAGAGACCTGTACGAGTCTCTATAATCTGTACTATATATATTTACAGGTATTGCACTGAGGGTTATTGTCCAGTCATACTGTCGTTGGTTAAGTGTTCATCAGAGCGACAGCCTGGGGGAAGAAACTGTCCCTGTGCCTGGTTGTCTTAGTGCACAGTGACCTGTAACGCCGTCCAGAGGGGAGGAGTTCAAACAG
>NW_018128115.1:350521-364783 GCF_001952655.1 Monopterus albus | reverse complement strand
TGATGGTCCTGATGTTGGACGTCCACTTCAGGTCCTGGGAGATAGTGGAGCCCAGGAACTTGTAGGACTTTACTGCTGATACAGTGCTGCTATGTATGATGTGGGGGGGTAAGGTGGGGGGGGCTCTTCCTGAAGTCCACTGTCATCTCCACTGTTTTGAGCGTGTTCAGCTCCAGGTTGTTGCAGCTACACCACAGGTCCAGCTGCTCAACCTCCCGGCCGTAGGCTGACTCGTCGCCATCTTGGATAAGACCAATGACCGTTGTGTCATCTGCAAACTTTAGGAGCTTGACAGACAGACATCATACTCTATTATGATGAAGTTGACATATTTTAATAGTTTGCTTTATTTTAATCCAAAGCCATGGAGGTATTCAGTTTGATGTCATAACAGCATTTTATATATCAGGATACTTTATCATCAACATAGAGAAACATCCATGTGTGTGAAGCTGGAACCTTAAGTTTCTTCTTAAACTTATCAAAGATGCTTTAGCTTGTGCCTTCCTAGTGCTGGGGTTCAGGGGTGGGGTGCTGATCGCATACATGTTCAGCTTTCTCAAATTGTGATTTCACAACTTGATAAAACCCAACTAGGGTTTTATCAACTAGGGAGTTTTTCCTCCCCACTGTCACCAAGTGCTTGCTCAAGGGGGATTTGTTGGGTTTTCCCTCTGTAATAATATTGATAACAGTAAGGTCTAGACCTTACTCTGTAAAGTGTCCTGAGATGACTGTGATTTGGCGCTATACAAATAAAATTTGATTTGATTTGAAGAAACTGAAAATACCTAGTCAGACCTGGGAGACCTTTCACCAATAAGGCTCCTGCATCAAGAAGCTCAAGTGCACAAGTCATCTTTAGCGTGAAGTGAGACGTCGGTTCCAGAAAACTCTCACTGCACTAGGAAATAATGAGCTGCGGCTTCCTGAAATAAACTAAAGCCAGGAAGTGGAACTAGTGATACCAGCTGAAGGAAAGCTTCAGTTCAGACTTTGGTTCTATGTCTGCACCATCAGCACATCTGCACACCGTGTCTCGGCAGTAGCACGCCAGTGTGGAGGCGACCGAGGAGGTGGGGCACAGGGCTCCTTGGGAAGACAAGGACAGGCAATC
The DNA here is from genome assembly GCF_001952655.1 of Monopterus albus. NCBI lineage: Eukaryota > Metazoa > Chordata > Actinopteri > Synbranchiformes > Synbranchidae > Monopterus > Monopterus albus. The sequence continues at coordinate 363,666 of NW_018128115.1, read as the reverse complement.
ACTACCTGGCCCGCTGAGTCCGCTCCAGTAGCACATAATCCAGAGCATGTTTAGAAGATCCACACACAGCAGGTTGCTGTCCTTCTGCACGCCCCACAGAGGATTCCCACCATGCTTCCAATGCCAGTGTCCTTTCACAGATTCTGATAGTCTCCTGAGTCAGCTGCCTCAAAAGTCTGTCCCTCTGCAGTGCAATGCAGCTCTGTCCATCCGCGTGCACAGCCAGCCTGTCACCCATGAAGTTCCTTTTTGTCTGCTTGTGGTGAGAAGCTGTAAAGTTGTTGTTTTTTTTTCCCTGCTGTATTTCCCCTCGTAGTGGCTATGGAGATTCTATAGCTAGTGCTAATTCTACTATCACTATCGTTGTAGAGATTCAGGGAAAAGAACGGCGTTTTTGGGGCAACCCGTGAGCCCCCGAGAGAGCTCCAAATATCCGCTTTCATTCAAACCATTTCTCAGGCTGATCTCTGCGTCAGGAGGAACACGAGGACAGGACTTGACTATGGTCTGGGGTGGCCTTCACAGCTCCATGCATAGGCATATACATCTGGGCCCACCTGCTGGCTGACCTGATGACCAGGCAATCAGGTGGTGAGGTGGGCACCCTGCGCACTTTCTAACCGAAAATAGCCTTTTCCACAGAGAGGCCATTTGACATAGGCTGCAGTCTGAACTGAACACGTAGCGGTGAGCAGCTGTACGTTTCCTGAGGAAAGGGGTCGATCTCGGGATTTCAAAGGTCAATAACAGAGTCAGACTAGAATCTGTTTGCTCGAGGGGAAGTGTTGGGTTTTTCTCTGTTGTTCCATTTTCTCTAAGTTATCGTGTGTATTCCTTGACTTGGTGCTTTGAAGATTAATCCGAATTTTTTTTTTTTTTTTAATGGAAAATTGATGTTTCTATGCAGCCCTAATCCAGAGAGTAGGTCAAGGTCAGTTTATTTATAGAGCACCAAGGAAATGTGATTAGTAAAACGGAATCAGACAGTCACACACATCACGAGTATAGTATAGTAGTATAGTATAAAATAGTCCTGGATCCAGAGACAGTGTGTAAGAGACTAAAATAACTGTTTGTGTCCTCAGACCGGTCACGACAACCATCGTCCAGCGGGGGATGCTGAAGCAAGGGTGCATCCTGGTGGCGGGGAAGAGCTGGGCTAAAGTCCGCTTCCTGTTCGATGAGAATGGGCAGGTGGTAACAGAGGCCGGGCCAAGCTCTGCGGTGCAGGTGGTCGGCTGGAAGGACCTGCCTTCTGCCGGAGAGGTGATCCTGGAGGTCGAGTCTGAGGTGAGACCACCTAATCCACTGACCTCTGACCTCAGTCCGAACTTGTGCGAAGTTGTTATACTTTTTTAAATAAGTATTTTTTATGCTTTACTTTTGTCTTTCCTTTGGTTATTTATATGCTATTTCAGAATTATGAATTTATTAACAGAATTTCTTTTTTTCTTTGCTGTGCCAGGTCTTCACCTTCAAATCAATGTTCATTTGTACAGCGCCTTACAAAAGTAAGAAAAAGGTTAGGCAGGCCACAGGAGCCCATGACCACAGGACAGTAATTTGAGTGTCAATAACCTACTGGAAGCTGAACACTAATTTAAAACTATACCTCTTTAATCCTGATTTGAAGGAGACCACATCTGATAGTGAGCACAGTTCAGACGGCAAACTGTTCCATAACTTGGGAGCAGCAATTATAAAGGCTCGGTCCCCCCACCTTTTAAACCTTTTAAATCTTGAGCATCAACTGATAAAAGAATAATTAAAAACCTTTACCTAGAAAAATAAAATCCAGCTGACTTATTTCTGACCTGTATTGCAGTTATTAGTGATGTAAGGATGTGTGTGTTTTAAGATGGAATAAATTGCCTAGCTGGACAGCGCTCAGCGTGCGTAGGTCTCCACTAAGGGCGACTGTTCATAACATGAAACGGACCATGAAACTCTGGCATGTGAAATGACACTGGTAGCATTATTAGCTGGAAAGTTGCTCAAAAACTGTTGGCTGTTGCTGGGCTCTGGTGGGTTCCCACTGACGACAAATGGGCAGCTGTCACTGACCCGGGGCTTTCTCTCTATGCAGCACAGCCGCTCACTTTGGCCACAAGGGGGCTCACATACAGTCAGTGGCCTTCCCAGTGCTCACAGTGAGGAATAATCAGTAAAATTATTCCTTTATCCAAATTATGATATGGAGCAGCACCAAAATCTAATCAGTTGTTCAGTTTCATCAAAATCCATCCTTTATCTTGTGAGTTATGCTGTCAACAAACAAATGCCGGCAGAAACTGAAGCCCTGTCCTGGTGGAGGTAACAGTGTTAGAGGGATGTCAAAGAATGGCTTAAAACATATCGTAAGATGATGTATGTGGTCAGTGGTCATTTATTTTAACAGGTGTATAGGGTTGGTTCTCTGGATGAAAGCTTACAACTGTTTTATTTACTTGGGTTTTTATTCTTTGGAGATAATTGTGCGTTTTAAGTGTTGTGATGATAAAAGTGATGTTTTTATGATGAGGACTCTTGCAAGAATAGTCCATTTGGACTTGAAGAGCTCCTAATAAAAAAAACCAAACCCCTGCTCCTCGCTGACCTCGTTTTATGTTTGTGCTGGAGCAGCGGCGAGCGAGGGAGGTGGTGGACTGGAGGACTTACGAGGAGGAGCAACAGAGGCTGCAGAAGGAGCAGAGCATCATCGAGCACAAACAGAAGCTGCACCAGGAAGAGTACATGAAGGAGAAGGCGGAGCTTACTCACCTGAGCTGGAGGCAGAGGCAGTTGGTTCTGTACCGAGCCAACAAGGCCAAGTTCTTCACGAGGCCCAGCGAGAGAACGCAGAGAGACGGCCCGAGTCTGTCGCTCATCATCAAAGGTAAACTGCACTCTGAAAGCCTGATCCATGTGTGGCAGCATCTGACGTTTGACACTGACTGACCTTTGACCTGCAGGGGACGTGGACGGCTCGGTGGAGGCCATCTTGAACATCACGGACAGTTATGATGCTCAGCACCAGTGTGAGCTGGATGTCGTGCACTTCGGCATCGGGGACATTTCTGAGAACGACGTCAACATGGCCGAAACGTTTGCAGGTACGGACGCGGGACAAAGAACGTTTTATCTGGACATAGCTGTTAAAGCAGCCGGTGAAGGTTCCGAGTCCTCGGATATCAGCTTGGTTTGGGTCGGGACAGTCCGATGTTCGCTGACGTTCTCTCCTCGTCTTCAGGTTCCATTTACGGCTTCAACGTCGGTGCCAGCAACAAAGTGCAGAAGCTGGCAGCGAAGAGCGGCGTCCCCCTCAGACTCCACACCGTCATCTACAAGCTGGTGGAACAGCTGAAGGACGAGCTGAGCAGCAAGCTGCCACCGCTGCTGATGGAGAACGTGGTCGGTGAGTCACTACTGATGCTCACAGTCCAGGAAGCTGCAGGCTCATCAAACCCATCACACTTTAGTTGACAAGTTCATTAACCGTGCAGAGCGTCACAGTACGATAACGAATCAGTTTCCAAAAAGCCGATAGCAAATGTTTTTGCTGACGTTAAATATTATCACAGCGTCTTGATGTTTATCAAACAGGCTTTTACCGCATTACCACGTTGTGACAGATGGAAATGGTCGCGTACTTTGGTCTGTTTTTCATCTTGTGTGTGGGACAAGATGAAGCTGCGCAGACACAATGCTCGTGCCTGGATGTCGCACATTCACGTGAATAAAACGGCTCACCTGCATGAACCATGTGCATATGCTCAGTAGCGATGACGTCACTAAAGTAAAACTTGCTTTTCTGTAAGGTTTTACAAACATAAAACCTCCACAGAATCAAACTTTGTAAGAGTGATGGTTGACAAATGAAGGGCCCTGGGAGCAGTGGTACAGACGTCTGCCTCATCGCTGGGGTCTGTGTCAGCTCTGTTAAGATGTCCATGGTCGAAACTACTGTGTGTGCAGATTGTCCAAAACTTACGGTAATGGCTGTTTGAGGTGACTGTCCAATCAGAACACAACGTAGAGACGCTTTTCGTAATGTTAGGATATGTTCTCATGTGTATCGGACAGATGTGACAACAAACGGTGGTTACTCTTTATCATGAACGGTGACAAAGACGTTTCCTGTCCGTGCTTTGTCACAGCTGTGACGTAAAGGTTATCACCCCAAAGCCTAGCGTGCTACTGCTGGATTTCAAAATAAGACAAGCCTCAGGTTTTTGTTTAAGTCGGTGAAGGCCGTGGTATATTTTGGAGTAGTGCTTCATAAACTTGTCTTCTTATGTATTGTTTAAACGGGATAATGCACATTAGTCAGTGATACTGACACCAGTGTAAATGTGCTGCTCTAAAGCTAATTTGTACCCATAGTCCCAACCAAATTAAAAATCACAACAAAAAACATTTACATGTAACATTGCAGAAACAATATGAGCTACGTTTACTGTGTAGTTTTGGAGTAATCCATTACTTGTCTGGTTCCCCCATGGAACCAGAACATGAGCAGTATCCCTTAAATTTGATGCAGGCTGAAAACCATTTAATAGATGAGCAGTTTCCCCTTTCACCTTGACATGAATCAAAAACTTTAAGAGTGAATTAACCCAGTATATTTGGTATTAGTACTTCATTGACTACTTCCATAAATAATATGCACTATTTTTACGTTTTGGAGTAATCCTATATTATCGTATGTTGCATTGACTAAAATTTAGCTTTTTGCTCCAAATTTAATGTAGATTAAAAACAGTTTCATCAATAAGTAGTTGATCAACCCAATATATTTGCAGTTAGTACTTCAGACTACTTCCTCAAATAATATGAACTACACTTACTGTGTAGTTCTGGAGTATTACAGTTCTAAAAACCTTGCACTGAACAAAAATAAGATTTGTCCTCCAATTTAAAAATGTCTCTTCACTTAGTAATGTATTAGACCAGTATATGTGCAATTAGCACTGTATAGGCTAATTGCACAATTAACATGAACTATTTTTACGGTGTACTTTTGCCCCAGTGCCATTATAAAGGTTCACTGAACAAAAACGAGTTTGTTATGGATTTAAAACAGTTTGCTCCATAAGTAGTTAAACAACTCATTACAAATATGCTCATGAACTACTCTTTGTTCGATGTAAGACAGTATCTGATTACTCAAAATACATAAAGTAGTTCATGTTGTCTGTGCAGTACCAAAAGTGGGCTCTTGAACTACTTACTGATGATAGTTTTCCCATCAAAGTTAGAGGATAGTCTGTTCGATATATGACATATATTGGGATTACTCCAGAAGGACACAGTAAAAGACGTTCATTTTGTTTGTAAGAAACACCAATTCAAAAATATCATCTTGACGTACTTGTGTACTGTAAGTAACTGTGGATAACACTTTTTAATGTACCAAATCAAACCTATGCTGATGAAGAACTACAGCCTCTTATTTTGAAATCTGGAAATAACGTCTTACAATTAGTGGTAACCTTTAAGTGGTTTTCTGTGACAAAGCACAGATAGGAAACTGTCGTCCCTGTCCAACTGTCGCCGTTCATAATCCAGAGTAAGTATTTTTGTAATATCTGTTCGATACTTATGATTACGTTGCCTAAAAATGAAGAAAGCGCTCATTATGCATTTGATGGTCACTCCAGCAGCTGTTTCACCACACAGTGGTCATTGAAACTGGACAGGAGAGCAATGTACTTCAGTATCATTCACCCCCATCCCCCTCTCTGCTGGTCCAGGTGAGGCCACAGTCCTCGCCCTCTTCGACGTCTCTATGGGGAAGAAGGTGGTTCCTGTGGCTGGCTGTCGAGTTCAGAATGGTCAGCTGGACCGACGACTCAAGTTCAGACTCATCCGAGGACAAGACACCGTCTGGGAAGGTAAGTAAAGGGGCTCTTAGATAGGACGTAGCGGGCGCTGCGCACCCATTCATTGTGTGTTGTGCGGTGCAAGAACGTATCTGCACTGCAATGAGCTCAGCAGCACAAGGTCACACGCTGCACTGAAGTTAATAAGTAAGATTCAACTTGGGCACAGCGGTCTGTGACACCTCAACACATCCGGTGGCAGAGAACCTGACAGACCACAAAGAAAATGGAGGAGAAGCTGGTGTTGGAAGACCCACAGCCTCCTCGTCTTTGCTGCAGCTCATCTCCTCCCCCTGTGCTGTGCCCAACCCCTGCAGCGAGCACAGTGCATACCACGTCCTCTCTGAAAGCCCTTTAAGACCTGGACTTGCTCCAGGATCCGTCTGTACCTCAGGGTCAGCAGATGAGTGGGGCCGCGTAGCAGTTGGGCTGATGTTTCTCAGTTGGTCGCTAACATTCCCCTAACATTTCTCTGTAGGTTCTCTGGTGGCGCTGAAGCACTTCAAAGACGATGTGGTGACGGTGAAGACAGGGATGGACTGTGGTCTCTCAGTTGATGGTGATGTCACCTTCAGTCCCGGTGATGTCATCATCTGTTTCGAGGAGCTGGACTCGCCGCAGGTCACTTCCTGGGATCCCGGCTTCTAACTTCCCAGCTGTGCTGCTCAGAGTCTCGGCCTGGACAGTTGGATTCCTGGTCTGGCATCAGGAAGCTCAGACTACCAGGTGTAAATGTGACGATTTCACTTTGGGCTTGGACCTGAAACCATTCTGTCACAGGGTCGCAGGTTTCACCTGCTGCTGATTTCAGACTATTTGCCCCTACAGGGAGGCTCAGATACTGAGAGCCTGCACTCTTCACTGTGTTGGTGTAACGCAACAGAAAACAAATGGCTGTTTTGTTTCATAAACACTTTAATTGAAGAGAAATCATTTGACAAAATGTGAACAAGCTTTTTATATCAGGACTGTTGTTCCTAAATATGACAGAACTCAATTTCAGCAACATCAGTGAAATCCTGGTTTTGCCAAGGCCTCAAATAAAAACCCTGGCAAAAATCTCAAAGTCATGTTTCAGAAGATCAGCTGAGCATCAAAACCTCAAGAAAGCTGAGTTTCAGTCTTATGCTCAGCCAATGAAGAGGCTTAATGCAGGGGCATGTGACCTTTGAGGCCACAGCTCTCTGCCATCAGGCTGTAACTGGTCACCGGGTTAAAACGTTTGTGTCCAACACTGAAGGTGCAGCCGGTGACGTAGTGTAGCTCATCTCACAACAGCACCAGAGAATGCGAGACCTCTGCTGTCTAAACACCGTTATACACACACTGGGGTGTGTTCAGTAGTTTCTGGACAACAGTGGTCTACTGCACAGACCAATAAACCAGGCTCTGGTCTCACATGTTACACTGAGTCCTCCACATTCTCTGGTGCCATAGTGGGATGAGCTACACAACGTGACCGTCTGCACCTTTAACAGCTCCAAGGACAAGACTGGCTGCAGCTGAAAACATCTGTCCCGCCCGCTGTGTTGGTGGAACAGGTGCATGTTTTTAGAAAACCTGCCCAATTAAAGAAAAGCCGGACTGTTCCTTTAGAGGCGTGACCTCTGACCTGCTCACTTCCTCTTGATCTTGCCTGGTTTGGTGAGCAGTGCCGAGTCGATCTGATCTGGGGTCAGGCCCCTGATGGAGAAGAGCCGGGCAGCGCGCTCCGCCAGCGTTCCCCCACACTTCAGCCCTCGAAGCATCAGTTCCTCCTTCAGGGCATCCAGACCTAGAGCCTCCAGCTGGTGGACAGACACCACAGAGGACAGGTCCAGGGCAGCGCCCCGCTGCTGCTGAGACAACAGGCAAAACATATCTCAAACATCTGCAGAAACACCAAGAGTTTCGGTAAAGTTCTGGATCTGTCTCAAACCCACAGAGGCAGTAGGCCTGTGCTCTTCTCCCAACACTGCCTTCTACCCACAATCCACTACAGGCTGCTAACCAGCTAACAATAAACTGTTCTAAGTTCATGAGAAAAGGGTTTTAATGTTTCAACAAATTACATCTGAGTTGCTCGTGCAGAAAGCAGCGACTATGACCGCTCTGTTTCCTGACAACTGAACGAACAGTACAGGTCCAAACGCCTCCCATCGTATGTTCTGATCCACTCAAAAGCAAAGTAAACAGTCCTACAGCTTGACAGCACAGTGAATTCAGCTCCTGCAAGTTCCTCATGGAACAGAGCTGTTGTCACTGGACCTCGACCAAACACCCGGTGACACCCCCAAATCTTATTTTGGTTTTACTCAGTGTTCAAACGCTCACAGGGAGCAGAGACTACGGCAGCACAGAGAGGATAAACTACTGACCTGCTGCTGAGACCAACAGCTGGACACCTCCAAGGGTCCAGAAACCTGTGGATTCTGCTCCGCTGAGGGTCCGGCAGTCTGGTCTTCGGGGGACTCTGGGGGTCTGGCGGTTTGGTCTTGGGGGGACTCTGGGGGTCCGGCGGTTTGGTCTTGGGGGGACTCTGAGGGCCTCTGCTCCTCTGAGGGTCCGGCGGTTTGGTCTTGGGGGGACTCTGAGGGCCTCTGCTCCTCTGAGGGTCCAGCGGTTTGATGGGTGGAGGATGAGCTGCGGTCACAAGCAGGAGATGAGCTGGAAGAGACGATTGAGACACGAATGAAACAATGTGAACTGAATCTGGGCTTTGGATCTGGTCTGAGGTGGAGCTAATCTCTACCTGCTGTTCTGCTCAGGCTCCACCTCCTGTCTCTGTGTCGTCATGGTGACAGCGGTTGCACAGCTGGTGGAGGATGGAGTCTCATCCTTTGTCATCACAGTAAGGGCAGCAGCTCCACAGTTGGAGGATGACGTGGATGGAGAGTCATCATCTTCGTCCTCTGAGCTCAGAAGCTCATCCACGCCTGTCCTGTAACCATGGCAACAGATTCAAAAACCTCAGCATAATAAAACCAACATGTCTGTGTCAAACAGAAACCATGAGTGAAGTCCTGTCTGCACCCTCCACAGCAAGAGGGTGGAGACAAACAGCAGATGGAGCTGGTTCTCCAGTCGCTGCCATTAAACCACTGCAGAAGACAGCGAGCTGATTCAAAGCTCAGATGATGGAAAACCATGTGGCAACCATGATGGAATTGGACGTGTCAGTAGGTAAATCCCAAATGCACTAGCTGCATCCATGTTTCCCTCACTTGTCCTTGCATCTTGGCCCTGCAGACAAACTGCCAGGAGAGAGGAAAGAGGAAATGTCTTAACTGATATGAGACGTCCTTTCCTCAATGCTTCATGTGAAGCGTCCAATCACAAACCAATTCCCATTAAAGGGGAGTTTCAATCTGCGAAGAATGCGCAGGATGGTGTTTTCACTCAGAATTTCTCAATGTAGGGATGGGTATCGTTGGGGCTTTATCAAAAGTGATGCTGCTTATCAATACTCTACATAATTACATGGTAAAAATAAAGATTTGATGTGAAATGATTCAAGTGGTTTTTCACCTTTGTGCAGAATATTTCCTTTCCTTTTCAAACCGAGCAGGTATGAGGATGTTCAATCCGAACGGGGGCTGATACATACGGTTAACTCTCCCTGCAGCTGAAGATATGAACAGCCACTGTCAATGCCACACAATCTTCGGTTGTCAGGACAGCGCAAACTACTTATCAGTACGCTATGCTATCTGTTGCACGCCGAGCATACCTAAGCCAACTGGGCTGTAAATCCTTCCTAGTAAACCTGGCAACAGCCCTGTGACATTCTGCTCTTTTCACCTGTCTCATTTTGACTTTTTTTTAATGCTAACCGTGTCCTGAGTTAATAACTGATGCTAAACTTGTTTTTTATAACAGTATCCAGTGTTACCTTGACTTGAAGAGGTCGAGTGACATGTTTAGTTTGAGGTCCCGTCAGCATCGGAGCCAGACAACAGCGGAAGGCTGCACTGAGGACAGAACTGCTGGCAGTCGCTTTGCTACACAGGTCCACCGCTGCACTGTTTCACGTTAACAGAATGCTGAATGTGTGTTTCGCGGGGCTGCTGGTGTTGCCCTGTGTACACACTTTACATTTACTGTAGTGATGTGACGTTCCGTATCGAGGCTTCGAAGCGTGTGCCGAGTAGGGGAGGGGGCGTTTCCGCGATGCGCGTATCGTGGCTTGCGTCATTTAGGTGAGGAGCTGAAAATGATGACGTCCGAAGCCTCGCTGCCCGGCTGTACCACGTGACTGATTCAGGAAGTGGTTCGGATTTTCAAAAAAAAGAAATCGCCTAAGACCTGCCACAGTGGAGAAACTGTTGGGCTGCGTCCGAAACCGCATACTGTTACAGTACGTACTGAAAGAGAAGAAGTACCTACTTACTGACCGTTAAAACAGTATTTTGCATACAGTTTTATTCACAGGCTTTCTGCAAAATGCCACACACTTCAAATTCATGCCAACTGATATTGTTGCATCCAGTAGATGTCCTCCTAGAGCAAATGAAGCTTCAAGAAGCTTTGCGCTGGAGTGAACCAATTGGATGAAAGGGTTCAATGCTTCATGAAGCTTCATCTGCCCATCACTAATTTACTGCATTAACTTTAGTAAAAGGATCCGACACTGCTGAAAGTCTCGCCCTGTCCGACACGTGCCATCTCTGGTAGAATGTTAACTACCCAGAGCAGCACCAATGGGCAGGAGTCTGTTATTTCAGTGCTGACTAATCAGGAACCGGTACCAACTTAGTACTGGTTCCTGATACCCATCGTTACTCATGTGTAAACAGATTAACGACTGGAAATGGATGAACTCACCAGAAACATGCTGCCGCTGCCTCCATCTTCTTTTTCTTCTTCTGCGGCTGTTCACTCTGGTCCAGGTTTGGTCTCTTCGCTACAGAGACCTCGTCCACCTGCACCTGGCCGCTGGAGGCGGCCTGCAGACCTGAAACACATAGATTGTTACAGCCCATTGATCCAATATCGGTCTGACTAACAACTGCAATTATACAAATCAGTTGTTTCCCTGATGTGTTGGCACCGTTGATGGGTTAGGGTTTGACACATTAACCAGGCTTCTGTGAACAGAAAACGATCACAGCATTACGGCTCCAGTGGCCCTGAACTGTGTGAGCTTTGGTTTAGATCTAAATGGATCCAACACGTTTCAAGGCTCCTCAGCAAGTGTGACGGAAACCTTTATTTTCAAATGATGGTGTTCCCTGGATACTCGGCTTCATTTTAGTGAATTAGAACAAATGTTTGGCCAGTGCTGAGGAGAATTTCACACAGTGAAGTCACATTACAAGTGGATTTCCAGTAAACTTTCACTTTATTACAGACAGAACTGGTATAACGCACAAAGAGTTTAATGATGATCTTATCGTCTGTTACCACATAACGCCTTCAGCGGTGCTGATAGTGTTTTTCTCAGTCAGAAACCCTCCAACATGTGTGACGTAATGTTTCACTTCGGTGTCCAAACCCCCCCCAGACCCAAAGGGCGGGGCCCGTCAGCCTTGACACAATAACTTTTTTCCTTAGTGATGCTTCGATGAAAGTAAAACAACATGACATTGTTAAAAATCAAATAGTCAGTGTTGCTGTTCTGCCTGGTGCCATAATAACCAAACTTCATTACACATCGCAGTAAATTTATTACTATATATATCAATACATACATAGTTATACGTCTATCTTGTTTTTGATAGTTCCCAGCTCCCACATTGTGGCATGAGGAGAAAGAACCAAAGTCTGGACCCGAAAACAGAACGCTACGTCACCAGCTAACAAGCAGATAGTGTCGACTTTGTGACCGAGCATCATAAGACTGCAACGTCACACTTGTTCTCTCCTCACTGAAAGTGAGGGTGGGACACCTCAAAAACAACTTGTAGATCCTACTCTGAGGTTGCACGGTTGTTAGTGCTGAGGTAACCTGCTCAATTCCTAGGACTGACTGAGACACTTGATAAATCTGGGCCCTGGCTGGATTTTTATTCAGCTCGATTCCCTGCAGCAGCTTGTGATCAGATCTCAGTGACTCCAAAATCACTCAAACTGAGGTGAAACTTTCAGAGCTGAAGCACTTTTTGAAAAACTCTCAGACCAGGTGACCAGACCCAGTTTTAGTCTTAACTGGTCAAGTTGGGAAGTACTGAAAATGCTAGCTCCTGATGTATGCTGACCCCCTCCCTCTGTCAGACCCGCCTGACCTTTGAGCACAGAGTCCTCCAGCCGCTCTGAAAGGTCATGGCACTGCTGCTGGTATTCTGGATCAGTGAATTGGTGTTTGGGTTCGGACAGTTTCCTCTGTAGACGCTCCAGGCGCCGTTGTTCCTTCTCCGCTTCCCGCTCCGCCTGCTTCTTCAGCCACTCCGCCATCCTGCAACCACCACAGGAGAAGAAGAGTAAGGCCCACACAGACGCAGCACAGGAGAAGAGTACGGCTCTGGGGAAGAGAGGGCCGAAGAGACATAAAGGGAAAATATTGAAATTTGAGGCCAGAAAAGACAATAGTTGTATCTACTCCTGTGTGGATCATTCACTTATTCAAAGCCACCTCATACGCATACAGAGACAACGCACACACACACGCTTGCGCAAATAAACCCACACACTCACATACACACAACCAACATCAGAGGCTCCTATCACAAGCAATTCAATATAAAGATACACAGAGCTCAGGCAATAAGCTGATCCTGGTGAGAGATGCTATACTCTTTGACAGGTGGGGCTGAGCCACACAGCCCAGGCTGTTCTCCCAGTATCACTAACATAACAGAGAGATTAGAGGATGAAACTGAGCTAAATCTGGGCGGGCTGAAAATGGGGGCAAAAACACAAGACAGGAGAAAAAAAATATCGAATGGATCCAAAGCAAGCCTTTAACAAAAGCTATTAAGAAATAAAAGACCACTTTAATAACAAAAACTTTGTGTTAGATCATTTCTGTTCCTCTATGCACAAATACACCCACACACAGGGCCCGTGCACACATGTAAATGTACCCCCCCACACACACATACACACACACACACACCTCTGTACTTCTACATCTTCTATGAAAGAATCTCTCCTGACATTTTTTTTTTCTTTTTAGCAAACTTTCACTCTAACTCTCACCACAGTGAGCCACTCACCCATAAGGTTCCTCCTTACCTCTTTCTTACAGCATTAATATTACCAGAGAGGTACGGCCCACACAGACGCACCCACAGGAGAAGAAGAGTACGGCCCACACAGACGCACCCACAGGACAAGAAGAGTACGGCCCACACAAACGCACCCAAA
>NW_018128115.1:344202-350508 GCF_001952655.1 Monopterus albus | reverse complement strand
TTGAATGGGTTTTTGGTTTCGGACGGTTTCCTCTGTAGCCGCTCCAGGCGCCGTTGTTCCTTCTCCGCTTCCCGCTCCGCCTGCTTCTTCAGCCACTCCGCCATCCTGCAACCACCACAGGAGAAGAAGAGTAAGGCCCACACAGACGCAGCACAGGAGAAGAGTACGGCTCACGCAGCACAGGAGAAGAAGAGTACGGCCCACACAGACGCAGCACAGGAGAAGAAGAGTACGGCCCACACAGACGCAGCACAGGCTGAACATCGGAGCAGTGATTCTGCACATTTCCTGCATGTCATGTGTCATTCAGCTAACAGTGGAAAATCCTGAGGAAAAGTTGCTACATGGCCAAACACCAAAACAAAAACAGGTGCTCTAGTCCGGCAACGTAAACTACTGGATGACATGCACCGTCTACTTTCCACTGTAGATGAGTGAGGAGTTGCCGCCTGCTTCCTACATCAGCTCCATTAGCGTCAGTTGGAGTGAGTCCATGTGAAAGTACAGCAATGTATAGTCCGGAGCATTCACACAGAGCTAGAGGACATATTGATGACGTTCTATCATGTGACTCGCATGAAATTCAAATCCAGGTACATAGTCTGGAGTTCATGTGTGAAAATGCCTTGAGTCAACAAGATGGCGGACTCGAATTCTAGGAATGTATGAATGAAAAAATGCCAGTAACAACGAAGATCTGTGAACTGAGGAGTCTGTCCGTCAGACTGCAACTGTTCTGTGTGAACGAGGAGCTCCTCTCTCCATGGCTTACTCTGATGCAAGCTGGGCTCTGGGAGCATCTCTCGGACTCTTACTCTTTCTCGTGGTTGACGTCTCGCAGTCGGCGCCCGCTGAGGTCTCTGCAGGCTTCACGGTTCGTCGTCTTCTCGATCTGAGCGCCCAGTGCTCGCAGCATGGAGCCGAACCCTGAAACACACAACACACACTAAAGCTTCTATCGGGTTTAGGCAGTGTTGAACAGTTGGATTGGTGGATTTCCTGGAACAGACCTCCTTTCCCTCCACAGAGGCGGGGCTCCAGGTGATAGACAGCTCCATGCTGCAGGGGTTCCTCCAGGTCAGACAGTCTGCCATTTCTGATGATGTAGAAATCCTGAGCAGAGACTCCCTGCAGAGAAAAAGAAAACACTGAGATCACACACAAAGGCGTTTCTGTAAGAGTAGAAACATAATGGCCTCAGTGTGTCACTCTAATGCTGAGTAAAATGATAGATTCACACATTGAAACGCTGCATGCAGGTGAATGTCCCATACACCATAAACTGATTCCGAAAAAAACCATCAATCGATAAGTTATACAACTTTGTACTCCGGTAAAACTAAAGTATCATGAGCCAAACATACCACAGTATCATCAGTATAGTTCTCAATATCATAACGCAGCACTGTAATGTTTTAGCCTGTGGTGGAGACAATTTTAACTATTTTAAACGGCAATTTAATGTAGCATTGAATAAGCTGTGGACAATAACTGCAGACGACTGCAGCGCAGCAAATAGTACAGGATTTCCTCTGAAATGTAGTGCATGTAAAAAAGCACCAGGAAAGAAGTTTCTGAATAAATGAACCGAGTTTGTGAGGAATGCCAAACTGAACTTCAACACCTCATGTTCTGACCAGGTGCAGGTCTGCCCTCCCTGAACCTTAACCCGGGTCCGTGTGTGCTCCCTCTGAACCTTAACCCGGGTCCAGGTCTGCCCCCCTCCGAGCCTCACCGGCACAGAATCTTTGGGGCAGTTGTAGCCAAGTTAATTTTATATTAAATTTTTGTTGATTTTATTTTTGTGAACATTCTCAAAACTCCACTACATTGTTTTGTTCCCTTGAAAAGTGTTGATTGCATCGTCAGCATAAGACCTGATTTCTGGCTTCCTACTGGACGTATGTTGCAAGGGGGACATTAGTGTATGTAACACACGCACAGATGCACACTCAGCATCACACCATATTCCCGGCAAAACGCTGGATAACACTGGTGTGGGTAAGACGCGTCCCTTGCTCCCTCTCATTCTGTCGAGATTAATGAACTTTAAAGTTGTATATCTTGGTGCAGAAACGTAGCGTTATATACATATATTGTGTTAAACGTTTCTGTGAAGCCGTTGTGTCACTCATACACTTATAAAACGGCTAGTCTGACTGAGATTTTGTTTCGTTAATATGCTGTTTAGACACCAGAGAGAGATGTGTGCCTGTGGATGTGCTCATCGTGCCCCTTGCTATCCTTTCATTGGTATGTTGTGTTACTGCACTTCAATTTTAACTCCGCGCACAGTTATGCTGGGGAAGGTAGCCAATTTCTATTTAGTTGAACATGTTAATTGAAAATGTACATTTCATTTCATAAGATGTACTGAATTTGTGTTAGAGTATTCATAGTTCACCCTGTTGGTTATTTTACTGCCCATGGTTAGTAGTGTTTTGATATGGGTCTAGGATTTGTAATGTGTCAAGTAAATGGACAAGGAGAAAAATACTGGATAACACTGGTGAGGACACCAGAGAGAGATGTGTGCCTGTGGATGTGCTCATCGTGCCCCTTGCTATCCTTTCATAGAATAACCTTCGAACCCTGAAGCCCTGTGTGTCCGACCTGTGATTCATCTCACAACCATTACAGTCACCCCAACTGGACCCGCCCTGGGGAGTTGTGACCACACAGACTTGTTGTGTGTTTACAGTTATTTAACACTGGGATAGCTTCAGCTTCCCCTGGATTTCAACGTTTATGGGGAGGCGACAGTGGTGCGGTGGGTAGAGCAGTCGTCTCCCAACCGGAAGGTTGAAAGTTCGAATCTCGGTGCCTGCAGTCCACAGTCGAATTGTGCCTGGCCAAGACACTGAACCCCCGGCGTTGCCCGCCCCGCCCACAGACCACCAGGGGGCAGAAGGCCGCCCACCAAGAGCTGGGGTCTGTCGGAGGTTTCTTCCCTTAAAGGGAGTTTTTCCTCCCCACTGTCGCCAAGTGCTGCTCGGTGGGGCTGTTGGGTTTTACCTCTGTAATAGTAATAACAGTAAGGTTTAGACCTGACTTTATAAAATGGCGACTTTTGTTGTGACTCGGCGCTATACAAATAAATTAGATTTAACGACAACGACCTATTAAACTAAAGATAAACGTAGTTACTAATTCTTTAGAAACTTTAATCAGTAACGTTAAAGCGTTTAACAAACGTCGTTAGCTAGCACCAGCGTTAGCACAAAAGCTAACTGCCGAATGTAAAACACGTTCCTTCAGTTTTTCCACGTGACGTTGTTTGGGGAAACACTCACCCGTTGGACCAGAGGAAACCGCTGCAGAACATCTCTGACCACAGAACCTTCTGGAAACTTTAAGTTAGAAAACCTGAAACTCTGAAAGCTCACAAACACCTCCATATTGGCTTCTCCTATAATCAACTGAGCAGGCTGTGCGCATGCGCGTCTCTTCTTCTACACTTGTTCGCAGTGAAAGGACATCATAACGTCACTTTCCCACAGCGCCACCTGAGAAAGACCGCGGGTGTTTACAGTTAGGTGGATAGATCTGAACCGCCCCTCTTCGATATGGAATTCATCTCTGATCATATACAGTACTCTCTCAGCTGCGTGGTCTGGACTTTCTTTTGCTCTGCAATTATAACCATGAAAAGATTCCAGCCAAACAGTCTGCTTTCCATAAACAGTGTTTGCTGCCCAGGTCTTTGATTTACAAACACAGCTATTCTCCTCACAACTATATCCTTTGGCACAATAGAGACATATTGTATAAGAGCAAATTTCTCTACTTTGACAACTGGAAAAACTATATAATATTTGTGAGACAACTATTTAATAATCAAAGATAATTATTTGGTTAGAGTGAATTTCTGTCTCACTTTAAGTTCCCAGTAACAGCCAAGCAATTCGCAGTTGTCTTTGATGCCACTTCCTCTGGCCTCGTCATGATCACGAAAGGCCTTTTGATTCAAAAACCAGGACCAATGTCATAGTTTAATGGATGCCTCAAATGCTAAGATCTGTTTTTCACCAACCTCAGACTGTAAGAAAATGCATTCACTTTTTCATCAGCAAATTATTTCATGACCAAGTGCCATTGTTTATTGGAATAAACATAGGGACAAAATTGACTGGGAGAGGGTTTGGTCTCTACCTCAAAAATACTTTATTACTATATTATTACGGTGGCGCAGTGGTTAGCACCGTTGCCTCACAGCGAGAAGGTTCTGGGTTCAGGCCCCACCCGGGACCTTTCTGTGTGGAGTTTGCATGTTCTCCCCGTACTTGCGTGGGTTCTCTCCAGGTACTCCGGCTTCCTCCCACAGTCCAAAGACATGCAGCTTAGGTTGATTGGTGTCTCTAAATTGCCCATAGGAGTGTGTGTGGTTGTTTCTCTCTGTATTAGCCCTGCGATGGATTGGCGACTTGTCCAGGGTATACCCCATGTACCGTGTACCCCCGTGATCTAAGATCTAAAAACATGTTCAAGTATTTGTTCTAACTTGTCCTCTACAGACATATTTTATCAGAATCTGAATCAACTTTGCTGGTCCACCTCCACCAGAAGGAGAAAGGACACTCTTTTGAGGACAGTGAAGTCCAGATCCTCTCCAGAGAACATCGCTGGTTTGAGAGAGGTGTTAAGGAAGCTATTTTCGTAAAAATAGAACACCCCTCTCTTAATAGGGGTGGTGGACTAAGACACAACTTGTCTTCCATCTACAACCCGGTTCTGAGATCTTTGCCCAAACATGCCCACCAGGACAATAGGCGTCGGTTGACAGGGGAGGATCCAAAGACAGGTAACGACCCTCATTGATACTGGGCTGGGCTGTAACGACTCAGTCGTTAATGGACATTGTTGGCCTTCTAAGGACTGAAACCACACCGAGGGGGATAAATATCTCCGACTTAACACCAGTCAGTCAGAACTGATGAAGCCTCTTGGATGAGAGGTGAAACGTCTTCGATCTAGAAATCCAAGTCCAGTTGATTTCCAAGGTTATTTTGGTTCTGGTACTATAACTCTGTATCTTTTCATAAGGCAACAAGAAACATACGTCTATTTAAATAGGAAAAAGAAATAGGGTAAAAATATGAACTCTTTATAAATATTATATGCATAGAGTAAAAGAAGCATTTTTTATAAATAAATACAAAACAAGTTATTGCACTGCACTGTTATTATACTGACATGGATTAATTGTTCATGCAAGTGATAGTAAGGTAAGGTAAACCTTATTGTGCCTGAGGGGCAATTTGTCTTACAGCCAGCAGTGAATGATAAACAGCAACAATAGTTCACCCATACACAATACACACTGAAATTGACAAAACAAGTAGCAGGGAGAAGAAACTGTACTTGTCTCTGGTTCTCTTGGCGTACAATGACCTGTAGCACCGTCCAGAGGGGAGGAGTCCAAACAGTGTGTCCAAGGTATGAGGAATCTGTAGAAATCTTCTCTGCCCTCCTTTTGACCTGTGAGGTGCACAGGTCCTCCATGGAGGACAGGCTGGCACCGATGATCTTTTCTGCAGTCCTGACTGTCCACTGGAGCAGCTCCTGTGACAGGTTGAACTTCCTGAGCTAGAGCAGGAAGTACATCCTCTGCTGTGCCTTCTTGATGATGGTGTTGATGTTGAACGTCCACTTCAGGTACTGGGAGACAGCGGAGCCCAGGAACTTGGAGGACTCTACTGCTGATACAATGCTGCTGGGAATGGTGAGGGGTCCACTATCATCTCCACTGTTTTGAGCGTGTTCAGCTCCAGGTTGTTGTGACGACACCACAGGACCAGCTGTTCAGCCTCCGGTCTGTAGGCCAACTCGTCACTGTCTTGGATGAGACCAATGATTGCTGTGTGATCTGTGAACTTCAGGAGTTCAGAGGGGTCAAAGTGGGCTGGGTCAGTTTAGAGTGGATATAGATATATGATTCCAGCAGCCTCCACTGCTGGGCCTCCACAGGAGAACTATACAATCTGTTAGAAACCAGTTTTTATTCTGTTAGACTGGATAAATAAACCAGTTAATATATCTTCATATACTAGATAAATACGGATGTTAAAATAAAATGCTACTGAAATCAGTTTACATTCATGTTTCTTATATTATTGTTATATTATTATTGAGAAAGTCACTTTTGGCTTTTCCCGTTAGGGTTCGCCACAGCGAATCATCTGTTTCCACCTAACTATCCTCAGCATCCTCTACTCTCACCCCAGTTAACTTAATGTCCTCTTTTAGCACATCCATATATCTCCTCTTTGGCCTTCCTCTTGACCTCTTGCCTGGCAGCTCCATCTC
>NW_018128115.1:338798-342092 GCF_001952655.1 Monopterus albus | reverse complement strand
TCTAACTCACTCCAGAATCTCTCCTTCTCTTCTAACTCACCCCCTACTTGTGGAACATAACCACTGACTACATTCAACACTACTCCTTCAATTTCCAACTTCAGACTGATCACCCTGTCTGACACTCTTTTCACCTCTAAAACATTCCTCACCAGCTCCTCCTTCAGGATCACTCCTACCCCATTTCTCTTCCTGTCCACACCATAATAAAACAGTTTGTATCCCCCTCCAATGCTACGTGCTTTGCTACCCTTCCACCTGGTCTCCTGCACACACAGTATATCTACCTTCCTTCTCTCCATCATGTCCACCAGCTTTCTACCTTTCCTTGTCATTGTGCCAACGTTAAGAGTCCCTATTGTCAGACCTATACTCCTGCCTTTCCTCTTCTCTCTTTGTCTACGAATCCTTCTACCTCCTCTCCTTCTTCGACCAACAGTAGCCTACCTATTATTATTATTTATTATTTTATTTTTTCAAAGAATGGAAGCTGTAACTAGCCTGGAGCCGCCAGGCGGCGCTCTGACAGCTTCTTCTCTGCAGAAAGTTGAAGCCGGAAGCTGCTCTAGGTGTTGGGGCGATAATATGGCGGGGTTGTGCCAGCAGTCTCCAGCTCCAGGGTTGGGCTCCGGTTCAACTCCTGCAGGGTCATCAGAAGCCTCTTCAGTTCAGATTCAAACGTGGCCTCCGACAGTGACCAGTTTGCTGCGGACAGACCCAGATCCGGCTTCGCTGCCGCCTTCGACCTGCAGTCAGAGCTCCGACAGGAGGCAGATTCCACCGCGAAGGCCCAAAATGAAAGCTTCGCCTCGCTTCTTCGCCGGTGCCCGCTGATCCAGATGGGTCCGGCCAAGGACAAAGTGGTGATCGGGAGGATCTTCCATGTGGTCCAGGACGATCTATACATCGACTTCGGCGGGAAGTTCCACTGTGTGTGCCAGCGGCCGGTGGACGGAAAGAAGCTACAGCGGGGCAGCAGTGTCCGTCTGCGGCTGCAGGACCTGGAGCTCACCTCTCGATTCCTGGGAGCAAACACCGACACCACGCTGCTGGAAGCCCAGGCCGTACTGCTGGGCCCGCTGGAAGCACGGGACCGACGGGAGAACCAGTACCGGGACTGAACGGACATAGGCGGCCAGGCCATGTTAACGTAAAATCTGTGGTTTTCTAAAGGGAGCCTGGCAGCGGTAGTACGGAGTTTAAGGAATGAACTTTAAACTGGAGAAAGGAAACCTGGGCGGATGTTTCCACAGTGTCTGTTCACAGATTCTGATGTGTGATTGTGATTAAGTTTCACTCTGATCTAGAAACTCATCAGAAATGTGATGTTTCACTTTGGACTCTAGGCTACAGATGTGATCTGTCTGGAGCAGCCCAGATGTTAGGATCAGCTAAAATAAACACAATGAAAACAGTTCTTGATTATTCCTCCACAAAGGGCCAAGCTTCACTTTACGCTTTTCACATAACACTTCACAAACTGTCCATGAAATTTGGATTAAATCATAACTACTTAAAACATTAAGATGTTTGTTTTGTGTTTGTTTTTTCTTGGTGAGAACATGCTTTCAAATACTTAGGCCCTATAATGTAGCCCAGTACAACACCTCCTTTAACTATGACATCAGTAATAAACATATAATTGAATGTATGTAAACTATTGTGTAAGACTTGACTCTGTCAGGAAAACAAGTCTCAGAGTGAAAGTTAAGTTATATAAACTGAGTTGCTTCTGCATAGAAGTACTAGAACATGTGTGCACCTCATTTGTTGAGCTTTAGGTCTAAGATGAGAATTCACGGTTGTAACATTGTAGATAAGTCAGAAAACAAGGAAAAGCACTGTGGGCTCTTTAAACAGAAGCTGAAGGAGAAGTGGCAGGAAGAAAGAAAAGGATGGTGGTTTAATGGGATTCAAAGGATAGTAAAAGATGAGAGGGATATTATCAAGGCTGAGATTTGGACATACTGGGCTTCAATATATGGAAGCATAATACAGGCCAGTGTTGATATTGAAGAGGCATTAGAACATATCATGTTACACTGTCAGAAATACACAAAGAAGAGATCTAATGCAAAACCTCAGAAAGAAAAAAGGGAATTATAAGCCAATAGATATCTTAGGAAAACACTCAGGAGATGAATGGTACCCGTTTTTGTTTCAGCACCTTAGAACAAGTACGCTAGCTGAGAGAATATGATTTTTAAAAAATGTATTGTTATTGATTTAGTTTTTAAAAAACATTTTATACAGGCCTCTTGATCCCACCAGTTGGTGGCGGTAATGCACCATTTCGTTGCCAACCGCCATAAAACCCGAAGAAGAAGAAGAAGAAGAAGCAGCGCGTCATGAGAAGCTGTAGTACCTGACACGGTCACCATGGTCTGGGTTAAGCCCGGCTCTGTCACACTTTGACTACTTTGTGGTCCACATGTTAAGACCGATCCTCCAGAGGTTCCGGCCGCTCAGCGGACCGCCGGGCCTCCCCTTTGTCCGCTCAGTTCGCTACTTCAGCGTCTTCCCTCCGGAGCTGCCCGCCGCCAAAGTCCGCAGCATCTTCCTGGATTTCTTCCAGCAGAAACACGGACACCTGCTGGTGCAGTCCTCCCCGGTCCGTCCCAGAGGAGACCCCAGCCTGCTCTTCGTCAACGCCGGCATGAACCAGGTCAGTGGAGATCCGGTCCGGTCCGGTCCGGTCTAGTATACCTGAGGAAAACTAGCGTTGTTAGCTAACGAGTTCTGTGAATGCTGATTAGACATCACCTTAAAGCCTGAGCGCGGTTTAGTCCTCTTTCAGGTTTGTGAGAACGTTGTTTTATTTATTAAAGCAGAGTGTTTGCTCCATGCAGACCACATCAGTCCAGGTCTAGCTTTAAAACCAGCACATCTACATCTGATCTGGATGCGATGAACAGGTGGACTCTAACTTTAACGGTCGTTTATACAAAACCAAACGAAAGGAAAATATATTGGCTGTGTACAGACGAACCTAGTGTTCAGTTGGTCTGATTAGTCCTTTTCCACGTACTGATGTGCACTCAAAGTGCTTTACACCATTTCCCATCCACACACACACTGGTGACATCTCCGGGGGCAGCCAGGGGTTCGGTGTCTTGCTCAAGGACACTTCGACTTGTGGGCTGGGGATTGAACCCGCGCCACTACCTGACCCACAGCCGCTCCTAAGCATAACACCCGAGAGGCCACTGGTGCACTGGTAACATGTCAGACCAGTCGGCCAGGAAGTGCTCTTGTAGACCAGATAAGAGATTTATAGTCTGTGTTCGGTTCAGC
>NW_018128115.1:303718-338762 GCF_001952655.1 Monopterus albus | reverse complement strand
TTCAAGCCGATCCTCCTCGGCACGGCGGACCCTCGCAGTCCGATGGCCTCGTACTGCAGAGTGGTCAACAGTCAGAAATGTGTACGAGCCGGGGGCAAACACAACGACCTGGAGGACGTGGGCCGGGACTTGTACCACCACACCTTCTTCGAGATGCTGGGCAACTGGTCATTTGGAGATTACTTCAAGGTGGGGTGGGGGGTGCTGCCTGATTACAGAGAGAGACACTGTCCAGCATCACACTAATGGAAATGATTTGTTTGTGTGTGTGTTTTCAGGAGGAGGCATGTCGCATGGCGTGGAGCCTACTCACAGAGCATTATGGGATACCTGCAGACAGACTGTACGTGTCGTATTTTACTGGAGACGCTGCATCAGGCTTACCAGCTGACAGGGAGACTCGGCAGATCTGGTTGGACATCGGGTAGGTCTGGATCTGGATCTGCAGATTTCTGTTTGAAAGAAGGGACTGACTGGTGGTCCATCCCAGACCTGACCTTCTCTCCACATCTGGAGTCAAAGACTGTCTTTATTAGTGATGTGGAATCAATGTGTTTAAGCTTGACACTGACAGTGCTGTCATGTAATCTATGACAGAGCACTCCAGCGTTCTGGTCAACTTCTCTTAGAAGTCCCGAGATCCAGATGTAAGCAATGGGGTGACCGCACCTTTTCTGTGGCTGGTCCCCAACTGTGGAAGACGACCAGCCGACGTTCTGTTTCAGATCTGGCACTTTTGAAGACCTAACCTATTTATGTTCTTTGGCTTTTACCTGCCCTGACTCCTTTTGTCTGGGCTTGTTTTAACTACCGACTTGTTAATAAACTTATGTTATGTTACGATGCCATCTGGTTTGTGGATAGCACCTGTTTTGTCTACACGTTTCGACTCCTGTTTTACACTTGTTGTTTTATCTTGCTTGTACTGTGCTATTAGACTCGTGTAAGGCACTTTGGTCCACCCTCCCTTGTTTTAAAGCACTATAGAGATAAATGTTCATTTGACCTGCTGACCCTCCTGTGCTCCACAGGGTCCCTCCTGGTCGCCTCCTTCCGTTTGGCCTCAAAGAGAACTTCTGGGAGATGGGGGACTCAGGCCCTTGCGGCCCCTGCACCGAGATTCACTACGACCACGTGGGGGGACGAGATGCGGCAGCACTCGTCAACGCGGACTGTCCAGATGTGGTGGAGATCTGGAACTTGGTCTTCATGCAGTACAACAGGTTCATATATGCAGAGAAAACAGGCCACATTAAACCAGTGGCATGGACAGTGATCCACTCTGCTGGTTGTACTGGCCAGCTCTCAGTCTTGTTTTGTGTGTTCTCAGAGAGGTGGATCACAGTCTGCGACTGCTGCCCCAGTTCAGTGTGGATACTGGGATGGGACTGGAAAGACTGGTGAGCGTTCTGCAGGGGAAAAGATCAAACTATGACACCGACCTGTTCACACCGCTGCTGCACACCATCCACCAGGTACACCAGTACAGCATCCATCAAGTAAACATGACTTATCTGTGACGTACCAGGTGTGTATTGAAGTCAGACTGACAGTGTCTGTTGTCATGGCGGTGCATGTGTCCTCAGAGGTCAAGGGTGGGCCCATACAACGGTAGGACAGGTGCAGCGGACGAGGGGAAGGTGGACACGGCATACCGAGTAGTGGCTGACCACATCCGGACCTTATCGGTCTGCATCGCTGACGGGGTCCATCCAGGCATGTCAGGAGCCGAGTGAGTTACCATCCAATCAGCCGTCACAACAAAACAGCCAGCCAGTCAGCTGTCAGAACTCATGCACTTTGTGTGTCTGTTGTGTATCAGGTTGGTGTTGAGGAGGATTTTGCGGCGTGCAGTGCGGTTCTGTGTTGAGGTCCTTCAGGCTCCTCAGGGAGCGCTGGCCAGCCTGGTTCCTACTGTCATCCACATCCTGGTAATATACCCGTAAAAGCTCTGAAATGCTCACCTGAGGGCCCAGGAGTTCAGAACTTTTAATCTCAATTGGATCTGATCAGATCTGAAAATCCAACATTGTGTGATCCAGGATCAGTGCAGTTCCAAGCATCAAAATAAAGGTTAAAGGAAACGGCACTGAATTATAACATACTGTAAATGAAGCAATTAAAATCAGACATGGAGACTAAAGAACAATTCACAGACTTTATATTAAGGATGAGGTGAATCCTGACACTCTGGGGAATCACTACAGTCCTGTGTTATGTGATATCACTGAGGTTTGCTGACCCGCTGTGAATGACCAGAGACTCGCTGAAGTCTTCGTTTTCCCTCTGTGCGTTTACAGGGTGACGTGTACCCAGAGCTCCGCAGGGAGGCAGACAGGGTGAGTCAGGTCACTGACATTCACTGAGATACAACAAATAGTGACTTGAGTGATGAAACAGGAAGTTGTCATCAGCAGCTGGTGTTCTTCCTCCAGATCATGGACGTCATTAATGAGAACGAGGCCCACTTCCTGTCATCTCTGCAGCAGGGCAATAGGCTGATCCACCGCACGCTCAAAGCAATGGACTACAAACATGGACTCTTCCCCGGTCAGTTACTACAGCTCCCCTCAGCCACCTGGACAGGCTGTAGGCAGAGGAAACCTTTTTCTTTATTTACTGAATAATGATAGTAAACTATATTTACCTGTATTTATTTAAACAAAACCTTCTCAACACAAGGTCCACTTATTATCATGTGACTAATGCTACCAAAACAAACAGGTTAGCTTTAGATGCTAACACATCCAGAAGGAAGAAGGCCACATCTGGATCCAGTCTGAGTCCTCTGGCTGCTTTTAACCCTCTCCATGTCAAACAGCCAAACCCATGTTAACCCTGGTTGTTGCTCTTTCTTTGTCCCACTCTCTCTGTGCTAAAGACGCCACCTCTTCACTCTGACAGCTGCTGGTTCAGACTTTTAGCTGCCCAGAGCTCCTCCATGGCTGTTTGACATGACTACTGGTTGGAAAAACCCTTCTTCTAACCTTGGCTAGGGGGCAGGCGGGGCTGATTTACAGACCGTACTTTGACAACACAGGGTGGAAAAGCTGGAATAACAAAAGGCCTGTTCAAAATCCCGTTGCTCGGCCCGAACTACATTTTTCTGTCATCAGAGCTGCAGCATTTGTGACTTCAGACGACAGTTCTCACAACATGGAGACGGGCTGAACATTTTTCAACTTGCTCCTCAATCTGGATGGAGCCCAGGTTACATGTGGCTTTGTTTCTTTGTGTCTGTATCAGCCTCAGTTGCCTGGTCGCTGCACAGGGACCTGGGTTTTCCTTTGGACCTGGTGGATCTGATGTTGGAGGAGAGAGGAGTCCAAGTGGACCGGCAGGAGCTGGACCGACTGATGGCAGAGAGCCACAAGGTGAAGCTTCACTCTGTGCTTGAACATGAAAACATAGCCTGGCCCAGCAGGTTCCAGTCTCCTGGGGACATTAGCTTCCATAATGCACCTGGGTTCCCTCATCATATGTTTGTTGTGTGATTGATTTCACTCTGTCTTTAACTGAAAAACCTGCAAAATGTAACAATAAGTTCACTTAGATTAAATTAGTTGGAGCTTTTACTGTGAAACAGACAAAGGATTTTATTGTGAAACAGCTGGAGGGCCTTACTGTGATTCAACTAGTGGTCTTTTATGGTGATGCAGACAGAGGGATGAAGCCCAGAGGCCTGGAATCCTGAACTGAGGACTCGGATAAAAGATGACGCCATCCGTAGTAAACACAAGTGAAATACACCGGGAGCAGCCCAGCTTTTACTGAGACTCTTCGTTTATAATATTCCATCCTAATGTACTCACTACCCTCCAGGAGTGCCAGGTCATACACTCTAGAGTCTGAGGGGATCTGATCTTGGAAGCAGTTAGGCCTTTAATGCAGGTTTGGGGATAACCTTCTGTGCCAGTGGGATTACCTCATATTCCTACCGGAAGCTCTGGTGAGCAGTACTGTTCAAGTGATTGTGGTCTTCTAGATGCGTTTATTTATTTTACCTTTAGTGACTTAATGCACTGTGTTTAATTGAAAGTGACTAGACTTTACCACCCTGTGACTGGTCATATTTATTAGTTGGGGAGGGCTCTAACCGGCGGATTCTGACAGGACTCGTCTCTCCCTTGGGTGAAGAATATCAAAGTTTAAAGTTCAAAACATTACAAAAAGATCAGTTATGTGGGCTACAACAGAAGCTAAAAGGAGATACGAAAGTTAAAGATGCTCTAAACTGCAGCCGACGCCTCTGCTCTGTCCAAGATGATGCCCCGAAGCTGCGCTTCCTCTTTTGACACAGTCCTTTATATTCCATGTCCAGGGTGAAGCCACAATGTTATTTACATCTTGCCAGCTGATAACAGCAGTCTGATACAGAATATTTAACTGACCTTAACACCAGATTAATGAAGTTCTTATTCTGCGATCATAAGGCGTTTAGAAGTCGGGTTCAGTAATATTTATGACCACAGGTACGGGGAGAGATATGAAAGTCACGTTTTTCCAGAATTACCAACACATCACACCTGTCCCTGTGTCTCTCAGGTGGCGTCTGATCTGCAGTCAGATGCTCAGTCTCAGGTGATGCCGGACGTTCTCAGCCTGACGGAGCTGCAGCGTCTCGGGGTCCCTCACACAGATGACAGCCTCAAATACCAGTACAGACTGGAAGGGGACCGATATGGTATGACTGACTCAGTCCAGTCTGCACCTCTCGCCTGACTGTCTGTGTTTGGTTCAGACAGGTAATGTCAGACATCTCCCCTCCCAGTGTTTCCAGCATGCCATGCCACAGTCCTGGCTCTGTATGATGGCCACAGTCTGGTCTCAGAGGTCACCGAGGGTCAGCGCTGTGGGGTCATCCTGGACCAGACATGCTTCTACTCTGAGCAGGGGGGCCAGTCACATGACCAGGGGTATTTTACCCGGGACAGCCTGCAGGTCAGCTGACACAAGAAATGCATCATGGGTACCTGTTGTGTGTCCAGGTGAGGTTTGTGTCCAGGTAGGAAAGGCCCAGCAAAGACCTTTTTTTTCCTGAGGAAGCTGAAGAGTGAGCACCTTCCTCAGAAGATGCTCGGGAACTGTGCTGACGTACTGCGTATCAGAAGGAAGCTGCACGCTCTGTTGTCAGGTCAGCTGAGATGTCAGCACAGTGTCTTCCTCACACTGCCTTCGCCCATCTCTTAGCGGTGTCGGGGGTGGGGGGTGTAAAAAATGGCTGCATATGCCGGTTGTCAGAGTGACTGTCAGTCTAATTTTAAAAAAAGGTTCACTCGACAGCAAACAAAGCTTTCGGACATAAAGTATTTATTGAGATCTAGCAGAACTAAATAAATATCAGTAAGCAAAACGTTTCCCCCCAGGACAGTCGGGTCTATCCAGATCTGTGATCATTTGATACGATGGCTTATCACGTGTACATTTTATGTCATGGCTTCACAAAGCAGCCTTGTTGCAAGGACCAGCGAGTTGTAGGTATACTAGCATTGCTGGAAAGCGCCGGTCATACTGTTGACTGTGAAGTACGATTCACCAAGAGAAAATGAGTAACGTTACTTCATGAGATGTGGAACGAAGCGTAACGGGGGTCCGACAGGTTGTTAGGGTTAAACTGTCAAAACTATGAGTTAATGTTAGCGAGGCTACTTCAGTCTTTAACCGGTTCTGTGCTGTTTTTACTTGTTTGTAATTAGTATTTTTGCTGTTATTTGCTTATTTATTCATTTCTTTGGTTGCTATGGGAGATGCATTACTGTCTCACTGTGTTTTCTATACAATGACACCAAAGGAATCAAACCTTCCTGTCTCTCAGGACGTGCTGTACCCCGTGGAAGCGGTGGTCCTGGCGGGGGGCTATGTGGTTCATCAGGTGACTGTGGCCGACCGCCTGAAGATCGGAGACCAGGTTCAACTACACCTGGATGAGGTAAACAGGGGGCGGTCCCAGGAAGCAGGTTTAGTTTAAACTCTGAAACAAAAACTGAAACTTTATTTTAGATTTTCCCCTCAGAACAGAAATTGGACACAGGATTCAGACCCTCCCACCTACAGACATGCCTTGTTGAGTAAAGAAAGAATAGTTTGTTTTTCATTTGCACACATACCGAGCAAGAATGTTCCTGGAACACCCAGAAGACTTGATGCAAAATCCTACTCACTCTTCTTACCTGAGTAACAGGTGAAACCCAGCCGTGTGCGTGTGCGTGTGTGTGAGACTCACTTCATGTGTGTAGATAGGTTCTGAATGGCTGGTTGGGACACGTTTCGGTGGTGGACTTCAGCAGCTTTTTATCAAATCTAAATCCAGCTCTGAGTCCACCTATTGACCCTCCTGTCTCGGTAGGTTGTTCACTGCAAATAGCTCTGTAATTGCGTTAATCATATGACTCCCTGTCTCTCCTCACCTGTCTGCCTCTCAGGGCCACAGGTTGTCCTGTATGGTCAAACACACGGCGACTCACATCCTGAACTTTGCTCTCAGGAAACTTCTGGGTCCTTCAGTTCAGCAGAGAGGGTCTCATGTGTCAGCTGATCACCTCCGCTTCGACTTCACTGTCAAGGTCAGACATCTAACTAACCAGCAGTGTGTATGCAGCTATAGATCCCCTCAGGGTTCGTCCATGTGGCAGAGATGCTCCCTTGGCTGGATGTTTTGCACATCACGAGTTGAACCCTTTCACACAGTGACTTAACTAACTAACCCGGTGCCCTGGCCATCTCATCACCTCCCAGAGAAACCCATCTCTCCATTATCTGTAGAGGTATGTTGGGGGGCTGGAGCCAATCCCAGGTGACGCTCTGCAAGAGGCGGGTTACACGTGGACAGGTGGCCAGAGTATCACAGGGTTGATACACACACCACGGACAGTTTAGAGTCCAGAGGAAAGCGCACATGAACCTGTTTAACGCACTGTGCTTTCCCTCCTCAGGGCTCTCTGACCACCTCACAGCTGCAGCATGTGGACAGGTGTGTTAATGACATCATTTCAGCCAATCAGATTGTCCACACCCAGGAGCTTCCTCTGCAGAAAACCAGGAGCATCAGTGGACTGAGGACAGTGGACGAGGTGAGCAAACTGTCTCACTGTCCATCTGTCAGCAGGGTTACCATGTGTCCGGCTGCAGGTGGTCTGACCTGTCTTTCTGTCTCTGCAGGTGTATCCTGACCCTGTTCGGGTGGTCTCTGTGGCGGTCCCGGTCTCTGAGCTGTTGGACGGTCAGACAGACAGACAGACGTCTGTGGAGCTCTGCTGTGGAACGTAAGACTGAAACCCACTTGTGTGACGCTGTGGGGCTGTGTCACAGCAACACCAGCCGTGGTCACGAACCGCCTCAGAGTCCAGCCTGGTCCTTATTGTTTTAAGGGTTCTTCTCCTGGGTTAGGGCAGAGACGCACCGAGCTGACGGCTGCCGTCAGAAAAGCATCTGTCGTGGCTCGTCATCCCAGTATGTCCCACATCGTTGGCAATAGTCGGCGGTTTTTCAGCTAGTTTGACATGTTGAATCTGCGTCAGCCACCGGGCCTCGTCAGTGATAGAGAACCCACTCTGATTGGCTGTTCATTAGCAAATCAGCACACAAGAAGAGAACAGTTTGGGAAAGCCCCTTCAGCCTGTCACTGTAGTATCCATAATTTCACCCATTTAGTGCGGTTTCTCCTCGTTTTTCGCCTCCACGACCTCCTTTGTTCTTCCACAACCAAAAGACCATAGAAGGGCAGCGTCGTTTGCAGCTTCTTATCAGACGTATTCTCTATTAGAAGCAGCTACAAACAGCAGCTGTGTTGAACAAGAGGTGTTTTTGTTTACAGCTTATACTTCTGTGTTCTGGCTCTGCTTCTTTCCCTTTCTGAATGGTGAATACAGACACTGCCACCTGCTGGTAGGAGGAGTTATTTCTGTCACACAGGTGCAGAATGTACATGTTAGTTGGCTGTTGGCTGTGCGGTGTGTTCAAGTGCCGCTTTTTCAATGTGTTCAGGTGTCACTTTTTTCAACCCTAACCCTGGCCAGAGCTGATGTGAGGCAAAGCAGAGGTCGGCTTTCGTCACTGCCAGTTTTTCCATGTCGGCTTGGTGTGTGTCTGCCCTCAGGTGAAGTTGGCATCCTGGCATGAATGTCGAGGCTGTCACTGAATCACTGCCGTCACAGCTAGAACATGAATCTCAAGTCTTAATTAGCAGCGAAGCTAGTGATCACTTGTCAGGATTACCTGTTATTGACTCAACAGACGTGCACTGGGTATAAAACTATTACACTAGTTATTATAAAGGCCTGTTATTCACGTGAGCATGTTACCTGGTCACACATCATCTGACATCATCCAGTCTGACCTGGACTGAGACCAGGCTTTTGTTAGACCATGCCACTCAGGGCGATGGGACATAAACCTCTGAGTGTGTCTCTGTCCAGGCACCTGCTGCAGACTGGAACCATTGAGGACCTGGTGATCATCTCGGAGAAACAGCTGGCAAAAGGAATCAGTCGGGTCATTGCTGTGACGGGACAGGAAGCCGCACGGGTCAGTTGCATCATGACTCCTTTTAAAACAAGACTCCGACCTTTCTGCAAACCCTCTGTCTCCTCCACAGTGAAGCTGGTTTCACCTGTGCATGTCCAGGAACCTGGTTAGTTTACTTTAGCACAAAGCCTGCGGGCAGGAGGAAACTGTTAGCCTAGCTCCATCTTTAAATTGTTGTGCTAAATAACAAATATCCTGTAGTGTGTTTTTGGTACTGGATCTCTTCATTCACCTAAGCTTGACTGACGGAGCTCCACTTGAGAGGCTTGACACGTTTAACCACCTGAGACTGTGGGTGGATCCATAAACTTACATTGGTTTTCTTATAACTAAAACAAACACCAGCCTTATCAGTAAATAGAGGTAATGTCCATGTGAGAGAGCATGCAGTGACAGACACCTGTAGATGATTGTGCAGTGTCCTCGGTGGACCTGTCTCAGCTGCTTCACTGGTCTCCACTGCTCCATTTACTTGCCCTCATAACTAAAACAGTTTACATCATCAGATTCACTCACACATCTGTTTCGTTAATTGATTTTAGTTAGTCTAGTGCAGACAGGTGTGGCTCAGAGCTTTGTTTATACTGACTGACTTGTCTGTGATTATTTCTCTAGTCTTATTTTTTCGGTGTTTGTTCCTTGAGTCTGACTATGTATGACTACTGGACTACTGGTTGTTCTCTTCAGGCTCGGGAGGCAGGCCAAGTTTTGTCCCAGGATGTGGACTCTCTGGCAGCCAGACTGTCAGGCTCCACCCCCTCCAGCATCAACTCCGCCCAGCGTCTTGCCAAGGAGGTCGGAGTCCTCTCTGATGTAGGTACCCTACTCGTGATGCACTGCCAGTGGTGAGGCAATGACAAAACATGCCGGTTGACCCTGTGCTGTGTCTGTCAGGCTGTGGACAACACCCCCATGCCACAGTGGCAGCGCCGAGAGCTGCAGAGTCGCCTGAAAGCCCTGCAGAGGAGCAGTAACACCACTGTCAGGAGACTGGAGACCCGAGAGGTGAACACACACCTGACACACTGCAGTCATCGTCTTGGTTGCTGTACCTGAGCTCTAACTTAGACCTGCACCATGACATTTAAGCAGCTGTTGAACTTGTGTGGCACAGAGAGGTGCTTCTGTCAGTTAGCCTTCACAACACACACCTATCTGAGTGACTGTAGCATTTAGACCACATCCACAGTACTTTCTGTTCAGTGGTCAAACCTCTCCAGAAAAGTTGGGACACAAAGGAAAGGTTTTCCATGTCCCCTCTGACAACGTCAATAAAAACAAATGTAGAAAGTAATGCATGCATCACTCCCAAGTTGGTACAGAGGCTAAATAACATCCATGGCTAAATTCAGTCTGCATGGAAGATTAACCATTGACATGAATAAACGGGAATCTATGTGATAAGATTTGAACCAACTTAGTGCAGTTCCTTTAATCCAAATAACATGTTCACGTCTCTGTAGTAAGATGCTGTGATCAGCACTGAGATCTAAGAGGACAAGTATGGAGACGAGTCCTCCGTCTGAGGCTAGGAGAAGATCGTTGGTGACTTTCACCAGTGTGGTTTCTGTACAGTGATGGACTAAATCCTGACTGAAGATCCTTCCTGTGCCGGTGGTCACATGAGGGCTTTAGGAGTAAGGGGGAGATTGGTAGATGTTGTTTGATATGAGTTCAGCTAGACTCTTAGACCACATGGGCTCAAAGTCTCCACCATCGCCACTGGTTAGTTGCATTCTGGGAAACTCGGCTCACTCAAGTTGTCACAGACAGAGCAGGGCAACTTCAGGTTCTTTTGTCTGGACTCGATCAGGCTGCTTGTGAACCTCAGCAGTCAGTCTGAAGACTGCTCATGCTGAGAAAAGCCTCTTCTGACACTGCGTTTTCCCCCCATGCTTTGCTCAGGCTGCAGTGAGAGCTCAGGCCGTGCTGGAGAGGAACGGTGGGAAGGACGTGCTGGTGGACTCGGTGGAGACGGACTCTCTGTCGGTACGTCGGCAGCTGATGACGCAACTGTTGATTGATGGGAGTATTTGTCCTGATGTGTAAATGTCAGTAAAGCATCTGAGCCACCTGAATAGATCCGTGTGCTCATTTCAGGTTGTGATGAAGACCGTGAACCAGCTGAGCGCCACCTTTCCTCACAGTCATGTAATGCTGCTTGCTCACCAGAGGAATTCTGGGAAGGTTCTGTGTGCCTGTCAGGTTCCCAAGGTACCCAGAACTCACCTGTCAGTGATGTCACAGGGGCAGGGTATGTGTGGAGAATCTGATTATTGGCTGTGTTCTCCCTCCTCAGGACTCTGAGTCCCTCCTGGCCTCTGACTGGGCGGTGGCGGTGTGTCGTCACCTCGGGGGCAGCGCCGGGGGCTCAGCACTGGTTGCCAAAGGAACAGGAAGCAGCGGTGACATTGCTGAAGCATTGAGATGGGCGGGGGAATTTGCCCGCCAGAAAACACAGTGATGTCATAGTCAGAAGGGACAGGTGACTGTAAGCCACACCCACAGCTGCAGCCAGGCTCCTTTCATTGGACAGTAGGCTCAGATGTGAGGGCTTATTATTTAAAATTGATGTTTTATAAATCTGGATCAAATATCTTTGTTTTAAGAGAAATAAAAACCGACTCTTACACATCTTTATTTTCCCTTCCTTGTTTACATTTGTGGAATAAGGCAGTTTATTGTTAAGGCATCAGGTGTGAAGCAGCTTTTCTCTCAAGCAACAAATCAGATTAATGAATTCATAAAGAACCCCCCAGTTAAAAAACGTCTATGTACAGGCACCACTAGTGTCGCACTAACATCCCCCTCCCCACTGGAATGAAAGAGAAACCGGACTACATATACTACATGTAGAATGTTCCAGCTCCAGTTGTTCCAGTCTGTTTCCAGGATTGGGCTCTGGTTCTGGACCCGGTTCTTCAGATCATGGACACGCTGATCCACTGCAGGAGTCGGAGACAAATGAGTGTCAAATCAAGTCAGATCTGAACTGGGGAACAGTGCTTGTTGAGAAGCATGAAGGTCCTGATCTGTGTTCACAACGTCTCTGCAGTGCTCTGTTAGCTGTTAGCTACAGGCCACTCCAGAGGCGCAGTGCATTCACAAAACCTGTGTTGTAATTAAGACCTAACATCTGGTAATTATGAGACAGAACTGGAACAGTGCAGAACCAGCAGGTGTTCAGTATCACAGCACCTCAGTGACAGTTGTCTCTACATCCAGGCGTACATAACAAACATGAACTGTTAGTAGATCGTCTAACGTACTTCAAGTTCCACAACATAAACGAATGTCGGCTAAAAAGCTCTGCAGAGTAAGTCACTGTGTCTATGGCAACATTACAGTGTGTGTCCTGCTTGTTCTGCAGCTTTTAGCATTCAGTGTGGCATTTTCCAAAATGCTGTGAAGCAGCCTCTGTCCTCTCAACCATGACTGAGGACCACTGTCGCCTTTCACAAGGGCCAGCCCAGTCTGACTGGACCCTCTGGCAGTGATGCCAGAACAGGGTTCTGACTGGTTCAGTTCTCATTAAAGTAGGTATAAATGGTTTGGGAACAAAGTTTTGTACCTTCATCATATTCAGCTCAATGGTTCCTGAGTTGTCTTTGTCCAGAGCAGCGAACACGTCTGTGGAGAGAAAACGTTAACGTGATGAAGGTGAAGCAGGCTGGAGGCATCCTGAAGGATCATGGTTTGTGAGGCCTGTCAGGACTGGGGGGACTCACTGAACATGGTCTCCAGACGAACCAGACAGCCCACAAAGTTGTCGAAGTTGATGGTGAGATCTGGGTCGCTGTACCGAGCCACCAGGATCTGATGGAGGGGACCATTCAGACTGAAACCTGGAGCAAAGAAAAACCAGCAGCAGAGGTCACAGGTGAATACGCCACTGACAGGTACAACGTGACGTGTTTGTCTCCTGTGTGTGACTGAACTGCTGCCTGTGAACACTTTGTAAATGCTTAAACACAATGCCAGACTCGGTCTGTGAGCAGAAGTCAGCGGCAGCACAAGGTTTCATATCTCGTCACACATTGTGTGAGGTGCTGCCACTTCTACTGACACGAACCTCAGTGTGCTCAAACAGGAACTAACAGAATCTGACTGTTTAGTGCCTCAAACTTATCTCACTCAGCCCGACAGCCGACTGTTAACGTGCTCTGTGTTTGTATTACCAGCTTCCTCCACGGCTGTCCTCATCTCTGTGGAGCTCATCGTCCCTGAATTGTCCACGTCCTTCTGCTGATAGATGGCCTGCCACAGAGCACACAGGACAGTACAGAATGAAGTACACAGTGCAGCACTCTATCCCCTGATAAGGCTGTTCAACACACACCATTAGTTTGCTGGTTGTTGTTCAGGTGTGTAATGGACATTTCAGGATGTGAAGAGCATTTGTGGTTTGTTCCCAGCTGTGCAGAAAACAAACCATGGTCTTGGGTGTTGGTCTGTTGGTGAGCTGATGTCAGTCCATATTAACTCACCGGGCTTCGGGCCCATTTCCTGCACCAGATGCCATCAGGGTTCAACACCCGGTGAAATACTCAGATCACTTACGGCTCCTGAAGTCAGGAGCCACACTAACCTCTGACAGTTTGGACAAACCTGAGCCCCAGCAGGTCTCATGTCTGTCACAGACTCACCAGGTAGTTTTCGATCTTGGTCCACAGCACTTTAAACTCCAACAGACCCAGTTTGCCACTGCCATCTTTCTGCAGCAGAGGTTCAGGAAGTGAAAACTGTAGGGCCGCATCTCATTTATTCCAACAGCTTTTAATCGGATTTTCTCCATAAAATGATAGAAAACGGTGCAATGATGCACTTTATATATACGATAAAGGAGGGAAACCATTCTGATCGTTTCAGGCCGAGGTGGACGGTCACTTACAGGGAAGCTGATGAACGGTTCTCTGGATAACGTTCCCTCTTCAATAAAGTGAAACATACAAAAAGTCGAACCATTTTCTTCTCATATTGTGTATTTTACTTGTCATTGCTGTTGTTCATAGTGTAGGTTTGAGTGAACAATATTTGATGAACCATCCAAAAGTCACAGGAATTTAAAAAACTCGAGTCCAACCAGCCATGAAGAATCAGACACCGCAGTGAAACTCTGGTGCTTGTTCTCTGAGAGGTGAAACTAAACGTGTTCCTTCTGTGCTCTTCAGTTTAATAAACCTGACTTTGATATTTGATCAGAGGAATGAGACAGACTCAGCTGTTTTATTTTCCTCCATCGTGGCTGGATTCAGGTGCTGCATCATTTTGTTTTACTGAATCACAAACAAAATCACAATTTTTCTTTTTCATTTACAGGAAGAGATGGGGGCAAGATGTTGTTTCTGTCTGTAGTAGCCCATTGTCAAGCCAGCTGCTGCTAACTGGACACATTGTTTCAGGGAAAGTTACTTTTCAGTGACACTCAGTAAAAGAAGACGAAAAAAAAATTGGTCTCATCAGTTGTAGCTAATTATGTCGTTTGGTTTTTGTAGGACAGTTGGACTCTCAGGAGGTTCACAGCACTTCCTCCTTTCACAATAAAAGCCTTGGCCAGGAGCTCATACTGAGTGTGTCTGATTGACCAATGGTGCTGTTTCTGGGATGGAAGGATACATCCAGCATGTTGACCATGCTGCGACACGTTGTGATGCTGAAGCCACCGGTCCTGACGTCGGATCCTGTTACACAGACAGATACAAAGTGAACAGGGGAGTTCTGACACAACTGAACCTGAGATCTGCAGCTTGACTTGAGAACCGTGTGATCCTTACGTTTGGCTACCACTTTGTTGAGGATCTTCTGCAGCTCGAAGTCGCAGATCTCAGAGTCCTGCCAGAGACAGAGTTCAGTGTGGGATAGGCAGCAGGTGTTAAAATGAATGTGGTGACTGTGAATAGGAGCAGCTCACCGATCCTGCCAGCTGTCCGAACAGACTCCGGAACCGATCATCCACGTCGCTCTCCGTAATGTCAACCTGACGCCACAGGAAACACAGGTCAGCCCTCCAGAAACCAGGATGTGAAGATGTCTCCTCAAAGCAGCTCCCACTGGGTCATCACCATCAGTACTGATACAAGACCACTGCTTTTTAATGAAGCTTGTTTTGAGGAACAGGAAGATGCTTTTTTTTTTTTATTAAAACAAGTCGCCCCAAACCTCTCAGACACACCAGTCTTTAACATCTGAACAACAATGAACAGAATCAGGATTTAGTCAAATAAACCCCAGTAGCCCAGTTCAGCATACTGTATGACAAAGGCCTAGGTGTGCTCAGATACCGGGCAGGCTGCGGCTGAAGCCTCCAGCTCCACCCGGTCTTTACACTAGGACTGTGTGTTGACTGGCTCACCTTCTTCACTCTGCACTCGATGGGGTCATCCATTTCTCTGCAGGAACAAACACAGTCAGATGCATCTTTCGCTCTGAGCTCATTATTAAACACAGTTGTTAAAAGAGACTGCGGCTGAGGTTGTGTGGGGTTGCACTGCCTCTTATGTCTACCAGACGCTGCCGGAATAAAATGACCTGTGGCTTTGTTTTCCAGCTGCAGATGGGGCTCAGTGTCTCTCTCCTCACTGCACATGTGTTTAAGGGAGGAGTGCGCAAATGCAGGACGAGATACGTCAACAGATAGTTTTAGTATTCTCCTGGACTTACTGAGGTCTACAGCTTTTGCACAGCAAGCTCTACCGGCACTGTACTAAGTCCACACTGTCTGGATGTCTGGTGTTTTCACCACCTCCAGCTGCCGAGTCTCAGACTGTGCTGAGTTACAACCTACTGAAAGTCGGCCGGTTTCTCAGCAAAGACCCGGACACAGAAGTCTCCGTCCTTGTGCGGCTCGAAGGTGGACGGGATGATCAGGTACTCTCCGGGCGGCAGACAGAAGCGGTTACACACTTCTCGCAGGTTGATGAAGGTTTCCGAGCGAGCAGCGGAGGCATGGCGCAGGAAGAAGTTCTTGTTGAGGTGAACGTTTCTCTGACCACGGAACTGACAGAGACAGGTGAGGTTAGATTCAGATCAGACTGAGAAAGAGGAAACCAAATGAAAGGTGCAGCAAACACTGAGTAGCATCATGTTGTCCAGCTGACTGGTCACTGGACTGAAGTCAACACGGATGCCTCCGTACCTCAGCTGGAACCTGAAATAGAGCAGACAAGATTCAGACACGAGTCAAAGCAGCATTAACAAACATTTCCTCTCACTGGTTCTACTGAGAGCTAGAAATGTCACTGATGTCTGGTGCAGAACACCAGAAGACTGCAGCTGGTTTGCTCTGCTCCGAATCGGTGGATCAGCTGAGAACAGTCCCGTCCACACACTGGTTCACTCAGTTTGGGGCAGGAGCAAGAAAGAAGTTCTTGTTCTGAACTGATGAAGGTTTCTCTGAGAAAAACACTATGCAACAGGGAACAACTGCACAGCTGGGATTTGCTCAGAACTGGGGACAATACCTGGGTACTGTACAAAGTGAACATGTCGGCAGAACACCGAACATACTCCGACATCTGCCTACAGACAGTATTTAGCTCAGAGCCACTGAGTCTCCTTGTAGTTGGGCCAGGTCAAGGTCCACTCACGTTCTCACCACAAACGGAGCTCTTTTGGGGGCCGGACTGAGACCACATCCAAGAGAGGGTCTCTTTGTAGCTGTTTTAGTCTGGACCTGAGTGTGACTGCTGCGTTCAGACCTGACTGAAGGAACTGCACCGTACCAGAGTCGGAGTCAAAATGACTTAACAAGTTATGTCTGAAAACACCATCACAGTCTCTGTTGCACAGCTCAGGTTATAAGACGCATTTAGTCCTAGACCTAGACTGTTGACGTAACTAATCTCTTTCCTGATGACAGGATTATACCATTTGAGAGATCCACAGCTAAAGACAATGACACTGAGAGGACACCTTTCCTTCTCACCTCGTAGATGGCAAAGCCGATTGTGTGCATGTCCTGTCCCATCTTCCTCATGCGTCTGCGGTTCTTCTGGATCAGACCGGCCACGAAGGTGCAGCCGGCCTGTCCGTCGTCCGGGTTGTCGTCCTGCTCCTCCAGCTTGATCACAAACTGAGGGTTTGTCCAGAACGTGTCTGACATTTACAGACAGGCAGAGAAGTGGTTGTAAGGTCTGAGGTAAACTCATCTACAGATGAATGTGTTGCCAGTCCTTGCAGTGGGTTTTGCAGGATGCAGCAGATTTGTGGAACAAACTGTGGGACCTGCTCTTTGTCTCACAAGCCACTCACCAGGATAGTTCTTGCAGCCTCCAGCGGTGGATCCTCTCCTCCAGGTGCCCTCGAACTTGGACAGAGCCCACTTAGAGATGGAGTTGTCGCTCAGAGCGTCAGGCGTCAGGTTACAAATCTCCAGTCGGGAGTAATGACGCAAGAAATCCGAGAAGGACATCCTAGAAAAGATAGGTTTCACTTCAACCATGATGCGATCGTGAAGTTCAGACAGTAGAAATGTGGAAATAAAGTTTTACCAGAACTCGCCGTCCTCTGAGCGATGACTCAGGTGTTCCTTAATGTCGTCACTGACATAACGCCACTGCATTGACCTGTCAAAACATCACACTAGCTTTTTAGAGTAAAACTGTGAAACCAGATGGAACTGTCCTCTCGTTTTTAGGAAGAGGCTCTCTGGTTTTATCATTCTGAAATAATTACAAACTATTTTGAGTTATGAGGGGTGCAAAGCTCATCTAGGTAGACAAGATTAAACATTAAATGGCTGGAAACGAACAAAATGAGCAGCCATGGGGACTTTAAGTAGTGCAGGCATGTGTTCAGATAAACCCAGGAATTTGTGAGCTTAATCCATAAACAATCTCATAGCAAGCACAACATGGTACAGGCACAGTAAACAGTAGGTGAATACGATTACCGCAGGAACAGGAAACGGCAGGAATCACTCCCCTTCACTCAAAATAAGCCGGCCCTGCTTCCAATACTGCACATACTGTATTCGTGTAGTAGTGATGTTCTTATAGTACCATAGTACCACTGCTCCACCTGCCCGGTGGTGCGATGTCGGGATACCTACTCATCACTCCAGGCTCCTGTCCACTCCACCTGACCCCAGGGGTTCCTGATCCGGATCAGCTTCTCCTTCCTACCTCGGTACTCCACCTGCAGCCAGCCACATGCAGAGCAGACCACAGAGATGTATCTGATTGGATGACAGACTTCCCACTTCAAAATAATAGAGCTGAAGCCCCGCCCCTTTTCAGGTAAGCTGATGACAGATGTTTTTGTCCAGGACTTGAGAAAAAAGAGAAGCTGCTACTACATTTTGGCAAAAACACAAGAGGGTCTTATTTAATCAGAATTCAACAGCTACTGCTCCCACAGGACTCATGGGAAATGTAGTTCAGTGCTGTGACTGGGTGTTTCAGAGTGTTTCTATCCAGATTCTGAGCTAAGCTATTACAGGGTAGCTGATCTGGATTTCAAGGATGGAACAGCTTTTCTTTTATTCTTGCTACTAAGACTCATGGGAAATGTAGTTGCTGGTGGTATGTTCACATTCTATGGTCCAGTGCAGCAGTAGTAGGAAATCATTCAGATGGATAGAACAACCACGTCTGTGAGCAGCGAGCCCGGGGGGTGGGGCTCTGTGGTGGGTGTGACCACTCACCTCAGCAGCACCTGTCACTGAGTAGGCGTGGCCTTTCACCAACTTCTGAAAGGTGATCGCCTCCGACTCTGATGAACTCGTGATCTGAAAAGAAATGAAAAATAAAATGAACTGAAACCAAACTAATGTCGACACCAGTATTGAATCATTACCGTTACGTTACAGTGCTCCACCCTGTTACATTCACCAGTAGGTATCCACTGTTACACTGTAATACTTGCATAGTACAGTAGTAAAACGAGTGACGCTCAGTTGTTGTACTTGCGTCCCCCC
The DNA here is from genome assembly GCF_001952655.1 of Monopterus albus. Classification (NCBI taxonomy): domain Eukaryota; kingdom Metazoa; phylum Chordata; class Actinopteri; order Synbranchiformes; family Synbranchidae; genus Monopterus; species Monopterus albus. The sequence goes on along the minus strand of NW_018128115.1, from coordinate 320,323 downwards.
ACATTATTTTGAAGACGACAGCCAGATTTAAACTTATCGTCTCTACATCTTAAATTATCAAAGACCCAAGCCACAGCAGTTCAGAGTGAACCTAGTGTTTGTGCCCTGGCCAAGAAAATATTTCTCCCAGTGAACTGCTGATCTTGTGTTTCAGCCCATCAGAGAGAAAAGGTTAAGCTGCAGGGTGCTGCACCCTCTACATTCCCATCCCCATGCTCTTACATCTATGGAGCAGCCCATCAGTGATCCTCGGTCCAGAGCTTTCTGGATGATGTGGAACAGATGCGGACTGGGTCGTCTCAGCTCATGGACTTCAGCGATTCCTCCAGTGAAATCCTCGAAGCCCTCAGTGGTCATTCCTCCAGACAAAGCCTCATAACAGCCATTCAACCTGCAGCCACACACTCAATGTCAAGAAATAAAATGAAGAGAAACAGCAGGTGGCGCTGATTCTGCAATCTGAGCCATTAAACCACTGCAGAAGAAGATGAGATGATGTCGAGAGACATTCACCAACTAGAACTCTGTCAGTTTCTGATCTGAAGCAGAGTGAAGCTGAAACCATCGCTTCACGTCAGGTCGAAGCGGAGTTTCAGACTCTGACTCAGGATCTTACTTGGCGTAGGCCTTCTCCAGCAGGGCGCTCCAGAACTCCCTCCCCAGGCGCCAAACAGCCCCCCCCCTTCTTTGCCTGCCAGCCGGTCGTCGACCACCACGTCCACCCACTCCCCGAACTGCCAGAACTGCAGAGACAGAGGGACAGATGGCTGCTGCATCAGTCAGGACTGAGGACCAGATATCTGGACTTTCTGTGTCCAGCTCTTACTGGCCCCATGGTGGAATCTATGTATTCCATGCCACTTGGTAACAACACTGTAAGATTTTAGATTTCAACTTTTTCATCAGTATCCATACTATGCAAAGTACTGGTGTTCATGGTAGTGTGTCTCTCTACTCGTGTACCTGGTGCCATGTGCTGTACTTGCATACCTGAAAGTGGAAGATGCCAGCATACTGTCCTCTCTTGAAGCTCTGTCCATGGGGTACAATTCGAGCCAGAACTTCTTCATTCAGGGTCAGGGAGGCGATGGCGGCGAGCAGCCAGCAATCACCTGGAAGACACAGACATGAGGCTTCACATCTAAACATCTGTTGACGAACTACTTAATGGAGCTGCACACACAGAAGATGAAAACATGGAGCATGTGAAAAAAATTGTGACAGGAGCCACCTGTCAGATGTCGGCGCCTCCTTGATGAGAACATCATCAGTGATAAAACTGTGGAATGGTCCTTTAATGTAAAGCTCAGTCTGTGACCTGGCTGCCCGCTGCAGCTCTGTGCTCTGATTGGCTGGACTCTCCCAGGCGTTTTTCCTTCATTACTATAGAAACTGTTTCCAGGTGTTTCCCCCTGCCACCCACCTGTCTGTCGCCATGGTAACTGAGGACTTCATGTGCAGTGAGGTAGGTGAGAAGCAATTATAAAGCAGAATAAAAGATTAGAGCAGGAACCATACAGTGCTATGTGCTGAATGCACAGTGACAGCACGGTCATCAGATGACTTATTAAAACACAACCTTATTAGAAAAATGACCATTTGAACGCACATCAAGTGAGATACCACAGAGGTGACGTCTGGGAACCATTTAACTGATCTGTACTTTGGCTCATGTCCCATCCACTAACACGGAGGGGGCTTCATTTTGGCAGCTTTAGCGGCCTGTCCGTCGTAAAGTAAAGAGTCAGGTGTGTGTGTGTGTGTGTGTGTGTGTGTGGCTCTCACCCAGAGCTCCCTGACAGATGTCGGTCCTCGTGGCTCCGGCCACTATGAACTCGGGCTCTGATGTCAGCTCCTGCACAGGAAACACCACAGACAGCTGCTTGTTCCTTTTCCTTTTACACCTGACATCAAAACAATGAAGTTCACTTTGTCTGCTGACAGAGGCAACCAATCAGACTGAAGCACACCTGGTTACACCTGGTGGCTTTTGTTGGGATCAAACCCAGATTCAAGTCCAGTCACTCTAGATTACTACAGTATGTAAATGCATCTTGCGAATTTCCCCTAAACTTTATCGGGAAGCCCATTCTAGGTCAGACGGAAGGAAACACACTGAGCCGACAGGTAGAAGACAGGTGTCAGGAAAAGCGCGACACACAACGCGCCACATTCCGAGCTCTGGGCATCCCATCGTCCAGCTCGGGCTGCCGCTGTTTCTAGCACGTTGGATTCCGTGTTTTTCTTCAAGTCCAAAGACAAAAGCTGTGGCGCGGCTTCCACACTGTTCTTCTTAGAGTCTGGTCACATCAGTATCACGTATCAACAAAAACACTTCATGTACTCTTCTATCAATGACGTGGAGGAACATTCCACACACGAAGCAGCTGTTAGAAACCAGCAGGATAAAATCCTGCTGTGCGTCTGTTGCGCAGACCCGCGTGTTTTTTCAGTGGCTGGGGCCTGCTGAAACGGTTGTCGGGTGAGTACCCCCGTCAAAGCGTCCCCCTTGTCTCTGAAATACATGGATTCTTACACCAGCAGATCAGCCACCAGCTGCAGGGTCAGTTCTTCACGGAGCAGCTCCGTTACCCTCATCAGACTGACTGGGAGCCGCCCAGTTCAGCCATAGCTGGCTGGCGCCACCAGTGAACTGTCAAACTACAGCTCTTACTCCTGTAAGAGAACCTCCTGTGAGAGGTGCCATGTCACCTGATCGCCATCACTGCTGGTAGTCAGCTGTTTGCTGGGAGCTGGGACTGGTTTCAGCCCTCACAGCTGGTTTCCATGGAAGCTAAGTGGAACTGTGCCCCCAGCACCTTTATCTGTCAAAACACCGTGAGCTCCATCAACCAAACTCCACATACAAATCTGACTTTTTATTTTGACCCCACTAACTGACAAACTGCGGAGCCCCCTATTGGTCACGTGGTAGGAAAATCACGGTTTGGTAACGCGCACAGATTCTCGCCTAAATATTTTCGACCACATGACCGCCATGGGGCTCCATAGTAAACACATCAAACACGCAAAATAAAAAGCTGTTTCAAACGGGACAACAACACCTTAATTCAATAAATCCAACTGTCTAACTAACCCTAACCCGTGTCTGGAGCGTGCGAGGGCAGACGCAGGATGGTGCGCTGGAGGGCAACATCTGCGCCAAAACTCTTTACGGAGGCCTGGGGTGGCGTCTGTCAGTGTGGACCAAGTTTAAATCGGGCTAAGTGGGCGTGCGTTTGACTGGGGACCTCAAGTAAAGCTGTCGTTTCTCAAAGCTGACGTCACTGTGCGCGCACCGCATTAAAGAGACGTATGTCAAGTTTGTATAAAGTTTAAATTGCCAGGTTTTCTAACGAAGTCGGGCGTCAGAGCAACACCGGGGTCGGTACCGAACTCCACTAGAGATAGGAGCGTTTTTATCCTCACTGACCGTGGGTCTCTTCCAGGACACCCCCCGGACCTTGGAGGAGGCCGGTCCCAGCTCATTGAAGCCCAGGGAGGAGGGCAGCGCCGGGAACGTGTCGTCCTGGAACAGCTGGCCGCTCTGGAGGCAGCGCTGCCGCAGAGCCGCGTAGTCCTGGTTCAGGAGCTTCACCGCCTGGCTGTTGGTGCCGATGCCCTGGTCCTTCTCCCGGCTGTGCTGCAGGGTGGCCGCGATGCCCGACATGATGCTGGTTTTGGAGCCTGGCGCGCCTGGAAAGTTTTTCAAAGTATGAGGAGACCTCAGTTCAGGCTGCAGAGCGTTGCTGCAAGAAAGGGAGCGTTCACTGGGATTTAGGAAACAGTCAAGACACACGGGATGATATAGGCACGGCTTCCGGTGAGTACCGTGAAAATAAGTTTTTGATTTATATTTATAACCCCCGTTTTTCAGATATTCTTCCAGCACTGCACACAGTGTCTGTTTCAGATGTGTTTCTATTATTCTGTCCACCCCTTGTTTGTTCTGTTCTGTCCGTCAGGCAGAACAAGTTGTGGACCCTCAGGGACTTTTATTGTGAAGCCTGGTGTCCTGGCTCGAGTGGGCATGAAGCAGGAAGGGTGTTTCTGTGGCTGCTGGCCGGAGGCTAAATCTGGCAAACACTTTCATTCTTCCAGCCTTCGTCAGCCCCTCCACCCTCGGACTGACTCACCCAGCCTCAGCTCTTCTTGTCAAAGCTTTGATTATTCACCAGATTCGCTCATGGAATCAGGAGAATGTTTTCTCAGGGAGCAGAAACCAGTGTGCTTGTGAGAGCTGCAGGACTTTAGAGAGTCCTAAACCTGGTCTCGACCTGGGCCCACGCATCTCAAACCCAGACACTTAAAACACATCTTTGTATCTGTATCAGATGTTTCCGTGCCGCCAGTCAGGGTTCACCAGTGGCTGAAGTGAAGTGTTATTGCTGCTCATTACAGATGTGTGCACGCGTATCACGAGCGTAATACTCACGTGACAGGAGACCGACGTCCAGACGGACTCTGTCAAAGCCAACATCAGATATTCATCTCATGGTGGGCTGAACTAAACCAGTCTAAACTGGGATCAAGTCTTGGTTTGTTTCAACGTTCTGGCATAAAACACAAACCAGTTTATCACCTCTTGTGCAGAGTCTCAGCTTGGTGGTTTCTGACCCTGTAAAGTTCCTGAGCCCCCACAGCCTCCTCCGCTGAGGGCGAAGGAGAGTGGGGCTACACCGCACTGACACCACAGGACTCGACGTGAGACTCCAGGTCCATTAAATGTAGGTTTGACTGAAGCAACACGTGGAAATGTCAGAGCTTTGTCAAAGTCCAGAATCAGAATAATGACGAAGAGGAGGGTCACAGAAGTCCAACACATGCTGAGCTAGCTCTACACCTCAGAGCCCAGGTAAGAAAAGCCCCTAACACTAGTTTTAATAAAAAGTCGGAACACAGTTTGTCTCCAGATGGTTTTATCTTTAGCAAGAGGAAGTGAAAATGTCCAGGATTTCACAGTAAAAGACTAAACTGAACAGGTGAGCACTCCTGAAACATTCCCACTGTCTGTGATAAAATCACTTTAAAAGCAGATGTTAAAGAAACATCTGTCTGAAACAGTGTATGTTATACACACGGTGTGCACTTTATTAGGCACACGTGTACTGTCAAATCCAGCTGTTCCACCATGAAGACCACTTTTCTGATCCTCTGGATCCTCAGGAGGTGTTTCTGGTCCACCACTGTCTTTGTTTGCTTCTTATTTCATCTTGTCCGCCTGAAATCTCTGTGAAGTCTGGACTCGCCCAACACCTGCTCCTGAAACCTCTTCATGGACTTGAGCTCTGCTTTCAGCAGTGGAAACCAGTTGAACTCTTCCATGAACCAGTGGACCTGTCAACAGATCTTGCTTGTTGGGGAAACAGAAGAACCCGTGACCCTCAGCACTAGAAGCGTGCGCGGCCCCTCTTTCTTCTCACTGTTCACATCTGTGCACACAGCCATTGTAGAACAGTGTGTATGAACTGATGGCAGACCGCAGTCCAAAGCCACCAGAGTCGCTACGATGGGACCCGGACACAGACCACATCATGCAAACAGCTCAGGACAGACTCAAGGAACCTAGTGAGACACAACCACCTGCACAACCTGAAAGTTTCCTCACCTCCTCCGTGACAGTCTGATGCTTGGGCCAGACTCACAGAGAACTCACCCAAAGTCATTGGCAGCCCACTTCCATCTGTGCAGCCCTTACAAACAAATTGAGGAAAGACCCATTTCACGGGGCTGCACAGAGGCTCGGGTCAGGGAGGAAGGTGATGATCCTCCACCTCCCCTCGTGCACCATGAGACACCAGAGACAGAGACACTGACATGACACAAGCTGGTCCAGGCACAAGGATTTATTTGATCCGAGTTCAAAAACATGACTGAAAAGCCTTGGAACAGCAGGATCAGAGAACCACACACACCAGAGGCTGCTTTATTCAAACCACCCAGTCCCCGGATGAGCTGATGACAAACTGCAGACTCTCCCAGTGTGCGCCTGGGGCTGAGCACGTTCAGTTGATGGCCAGGCAGATCCACTGCAGGAAGACAAGAAGAAGAGGCAGTGAACTCAGGTCAAGCAGTAGAAATCAGCAGAAAACAGAGTTTGAGCTGCTTCTGGATGTTTGAATGAAAGGTCAGACCCAGCAGCTGTTTTCAGTATGTTGCTACGTCGACTGATTTTCCAGCTGTTTGGTTTGTTACAAACAGGAATGGGACTTGTCACCAGAAACACAAGTAGGACACCTGGATGCCAAGTGGACGCCAGGTTGGTTGTAATCGTGTCTGAGGTTATGAAGTCCACACTGATCCTCAACAACATGGCGTCATGGCAACCATTTCACACCTGCATCGTTTGTCTTAAATGTTAACGTGTAGAAACGTCAGCGTCACTTTTACTGCAGCTAAGATAAATCATTGTCAGCCAGTTCTGATGTTTCTAACTGTGGATGGACCTCCTGTGTTCTGCTGAGTTACTGGTCCAGCACCAGTCAGACCAGTACAAGACTGGAGTTTTACCTGCTGCAGGTCCAGCTGGATCGACCCCTGGTTCAGTTTGTCCAGAGCTCTGAACATTTCTGTGGAAGAAAAGAAAAATACTGTATATATGAGAAGAAACAGTCATCTGGGAGCACTGGGAGCACTGGGAACCCATGTAAATCTGATGAAAATGTCTCATCAACATTTACTGGCTGTTCTGAAACTGTCAATATCACATGAAGATGTTTCTGTTGTTTTCATTGTTGTTCACTTCCTGTTTGTGTTGTCATCCCTGCAGCTGTTCACTACCCGGACAGCGTTTCCTGCAGTCGTCCTCTGGGAGGCGCTGTTTAATTTTTTCACATTACAGTTTAGAAAACACTGAAGGTCACACTGTTGTTTCTAGGTGATTTGTACTTTTACACAGATTGTATGTGTAGTTTAGTTTAATTCTGGTGTTGTGAGATATTCAGTGTTTAGTGTCTTAACTTTTTATTCTCATTCAGGCTTCGCAGGTTAAGTCACAATCTTTGTTTCACAGGATGTCCTGACTTTTAGAAGACAATTAAAACTCATTTCCTGTGAAAATGCTGCTGTCAGATTAGTGTGGTCTTCCAGGCTTTAAGGAGAAATGGCACTGTCTCACGTGGCCAAATGAACACGGAGCAGCTACTGGACGTCAGTGACGTCTCTGAACTCCCTCCATGTGTTTGTCCCTTTGGTGGGATTGATAGAAGGTTGGGCGTGTGTGTTGGTTTAGTTCTAGGTGTAGTTGATGGAGTGGCGGGTGAAGGTGTGGGTGCATCTCCAGTCGGCCCAAGCAGCCGATGAAGCCATCGAAGTTGATGGCGTAGCTGGAGTCGGCGTAGTGCCTGACAACCTCCTGGATCACAGTGCTGTTCACCTGGAAACCTGCACACACAGACACAGGTGTAGTCGGCAGGGACACTGGGTGGAGATCAGCCACGCAACACCACCCTCCTCTACACTCAGTCATCTGAAGAAGTTCAGTCGAACTGTTTCCAGGTCAAGGACTCGCTGCAAGATACTAGAACCTTTTCAGAAACACTGAGGCCTGGTTGGGGACTCCTGGAGCCAAGTGGGTTTAAAAGTTCTTTGTTTTATATTCAAGGAACCCTGATGGACCAGGAGCGCTTTGACCCATGAAGCCTTTTTAAATCCAACAAAAAGAAGCACTCACTAAGAACCTCAATGCAAACCTTGTTTTTTTTACAAAGCCTTGGTGACGTGCTCTAGTATGTTGTTGTTTCTGTCTTTTTTGACGGTCTCTTGCAGCCCATCTCGGATTCACCAGAGACAAGCTGTTGAACATCCCACACTTCACTCTGAACACCTTCTGTTTTTAAGCTGTTTGGACATGGCTGGCAGAGCAGCAGCAATCCTCTAAACCCTGAAACCCTAGACCCCTTATTGGATTCTTTATTCAGAGCCATGGATCCTCACAAAATCTTACCAGCTTCAGCCAGAGCCGCTCGCATCTCATGACTGCTCATTGTACCAGAACCGTCCGAGTCATGATCCTTAAAGACATCCTGCAACAGGAGGAGGGAAGAAGAAAACTTACATTTATCTTTTCAGATTTTCTTCCAATCTTTGATCTTTTTCTTGTGAATCACTGGATTAATTTACTCTGAAAGTCATTTGTCCCATATATCTTGATAAAAAAAGAAACAAAAACTCTGTAAAGATGTTAGCAGCTTCCTACTGGAAGTTCTGACTGAGCTTCATACAGCAGATCAACTTCTGAAATGTAGTTCAGTCTTTTTCATGAATAAACACAGGTTTGTTCTCAGATATGATCAGATCCTCAAACACCTGCTGCTTCAACACAGCACAGCGAAGAACATTTTAGTTGATCTGGTCACAGCTGCTTATGAAATAAACAACCAACTCTAATTAACAATAAAAAACATTTAACACATCTACCTACACAAACATCATTAAAAGATCAAATTTTCTTTAGTTATTAGGTTATAGGTCAGTGCATCCCTTGGACCTGCAGAGGGCGTTGCTCTATCGATTCACTGATGATTGCAGACCTCTTTCAAAGTACCTGCTGCCAGTGAAGACTAGTTAAGACCCAATGGTAATTAAGACTCGTCAGGACACTTTGCTCTAATCAAATCCAACCCAGACCGTGACTTTAAAGGTCCAGTGTGGTTCAGGTCAGTTCAGGTGAATGACAAATGACCTCAGCTGTTACCATGCCAAATGTTAGTTTAGCTCTCACCAGGTATCTCTGCATCTTTGTCCACACGCGGTGAAACTCCACCAGGGCCAGGGTGCCGCTGCCGTCCGTCTGAGATACAGCTAAAGATCAGCTGAATACGTGAGCGACACAACAGCAGCAATACTATGGGTTTTATCTACTTTAAATACAATTTCATTCAGCTTTTGTAGAAACTCTGAGAGCACCTGTAACTGAACCTAGAGCCCTGTTAGTTTACATCTGCGTCTATGTCAGGCATTTTATATTTGTACTGCACAGTGTAAAGAAGAAAACGTAATCATGTCTTCATCATCAGGTAATCTGGCAGCTTCACAGTCAGATGTCTGAACCTAATGACACATGCTCATCACACTTTGCTTCAGCACAAAGTTTCTGCAGAAACCTTCCACCGTGCACGAGACAGCAGCAGAGCTCTACTTGCGAGCACCTGGGCAAATTTGGCCTGAACTATGAAGAGTCAGTCCAACAGCAGCTGCTGGCTGAAGGATACGTCCTGCAGGCTGATGATGTCACGGCAGGTCTGCAGGCTGAAGCCGTCACTTTTTACATCAGACCCTGAAACAGACGACACTGATGTCACACTGCAGCTCACAGCGTGCAAACGGACTGAGGCAGGCAGCGCTCAGTGAACGCGTGGCCTCGTTGACTCACTGAGAGAAGACACAAACTAAAAGAGTTTTACATCAGAAATATGAAAACTAATGAAAGGCATTCCTTACAAAAGGGAAATGATTCAATGTATAAAGCATAAATACTCTTTACTTAAATATGAACTCCAGAAACAGCCTCAGAAGATCAAGATCTATGAAAATACTTATGTTAACATGAAAGCCATAAAACTTCATGCTCCCCTCATGCATCTGTGGTTCAGCGATGGTGAAACTGTTCTTACTCTGAGCCAAAACTTTGTCGAGAATCTGTTGGAGCTCAAGGGCGGAAATCTCCGAGTCCTGGACAGAAAGAATCAGATCCGACAAGACAAGATTTGTCTCAGTTTAACTGAAGGCGTGAAATTAAGTGTCTGTAAAAAACAAAAACAAACACTGTCTTACGTTTCCAGAGATCCGGACAAAGAGATGTTTGAAGTGCGGATCCACGTCGTCGTGTTTGATGTTGGGCTGGAAGAAGAAACATTTGTAAGACTGAAGAGAAGCACAAAATGGAAATGTTTCTTTGTGTCTAGATTATATTGACCAAACTGAGGTCCGGAAAGGAGGTAGATTTTAATCTTGTACATGAAAGCTGAAGCTCTGTCCACAAACCTCCGGGATGTCGGCGTGGATGTCCTCTTCCATCGGGCTGAAATGAGAAAACAAAGCATAATCATCTGTGGCTACCAGTCTGACCAGTGCTCCCAGTGTATTCCTCCACAGCCTGACCTGGTGTGGGCCTCTTTCTCTGTGAACACCCTCAGAATGAAGCTTCCTTTGCGGTGCGGCTCGAAGGTGGGGGGGGTGGTGGCATACTCTCCCGGGGGGTTTCACACCTCCCGCAGGTTGATGAACTTACTGTTGGTCACAGCCGGCGTCCTCAGCAGGACGTCCGGGCCCAGGCGGACGTTACTGCGACCTTTGTACTGGGCACAGAAGAGGAAGAAGATCTGGGATCATACTGACAGAAGAAGAAGAAGAACAGGCAGTGACACATTCTGTCATGTTGTTGGTCGATAATGAACTGCTTCATATACTGTGGAGTACTTCAGTATTAGTACCGTCTCCCTTCTGATCTGCAGGGGAGCACAAGTATAAAGTGGCATGTAGTAGAAAAAGTACATGTACTCAGATGCTTTCTGCAGCAGGTAAACGTGGATCAGGACTCCACAGAAAAGAACCACATGAAGGAAAGTTGGTCCAAGAGGTCGAACACTGGGAGTGAGATCAGTGTTAAGCCGGTTTTACCTGAAGGTGGCGGACGCTGAACTCACCTCATCAGGAACCTGAAGAACACAAAAACACACACGGTGTCAAAAATACAGGAACAGCCTGCTGCATCTTGAATGTAGCTTTGATCAAATGACTCGTGGTCAGATCGAAAGGTACCATAACCATGTACATGTGCACACACGACTACATACAGGTTGTATAACAAGTCCTGTATAAGAAAAAACTGTTAGATGAGTGGTGCGCTGCTCGTTCTGTCAAACATCAGAAAGCTGACTCAGTTTGTGTACCTTGTAGATGGCGAATCCGATGGAGTTGAGGTCTCGTCCGAAGCGGCTCTCTCTGCGAGCATCTTTCTGCATCAGACCAATCAGGACGGTGCAGCCGTCCACGCCGTCGTGTGGGTCGTCGTCCATGTCCTCCAGCCGGATGAAGAACTGAGGGTTGGAGCAGAATGTGGCTGCAGAGAGGAAACGGGAGGGGAGTTTATTCGGCATGTACCATGGCTTCATTACGTCGCTGGAAGCCACACACAGAGAACTAACGTCAGCTGCTGAAAACATGCCCTAACCCTGCTCAAACATCCGACATTAGTTCGGTGGTTGTGTAGTGGAAGTGCTAAAAGGAACTGAAGAACTGAAAATGTGGAAATGTCAACATGTGGCTGATGAACTGAGCTGGAGGAAATGAAGTCAGCTGAACTGTCAGCCAAAGTGAAAGCACTGAAAGCAGTTGAAGCAGATCCTGTATGAACGGTGGAAGTGTGGGAGTTATAGGAACCAAAGAAAGGCTTTCGTTTTTGCTCAGCAGTGACATGAAAAGGACTGACGTGTCAGTCAAAGTGTAGGAACTGAAATAATAGTAATAATAATAAAACTTTATTTATATAGCACTTTACAACTACAGCAGAGCCCAAAGTGCTTCACAGCAGAACATGTATAACTGCTAAAAAACACTACTAAAACAATAAAACCAAAACAAAATAAAACACAGAATTTTAAGACAGAAACAGTAAAAAACTTCCATATCAGGATAGAACTTGAATAAAACAATAAGTTAAAAACGTCTCTTCGGAGAAGGTAAGACAGGTTATGCACCAAAAGCCTGTCTAAAAAGTTGGGTTTTTAGAGTCGACTTAAAAACCGCCAGCTCGGTTATGGACCGTAGCTCTAGCGATAGAGAATTCCAGAGTCTGGGGCCATACACAGCAAAAGAACGATCACCCCATTTTTTGTATAGAGAACGTGGGACAACCAAGGACAGATGTTCTGAGGAGCGCACAGCTCTGCGTGGAGCATAAATAGACAGAAGATCAGACAGGTATGGCGGAGCGAGGCCATTTATAGACCTAAATACAAATAGTAGCACCTTGAAGTCAGTTCTAAACCGTACTGGCAACCACTGTAGCGAGAGAAGAACAGGGGTGTTGTGAGCATACCTGGGGGTGTTCGACAGCAGTCGAGCCGTAGAGTTCTGGACCAGTTGGAGCTTTCGGAGAAGAAACTGAGATTCCAACATAGAGGGCATTACAGTATAAGTCGCGAGGTGATAAAAGCATGGGTAGCTTTTTCTAAGTCTTCGTGCAATAAGAAGGGCTTTACCTTTGTTAGGACTCTCAGGTGAAAAAGCTAGATTTAACCACGGACCCGATCTGCTTATCGAAATTTAGGCCACTGTCAAATATCACTCCAAGTTTTTTTCATGGTATCTGTGAATAAAGGGGCTGAAGGACCTAAAGTCGATACAACAGCGACTGGATCGGAGCTAAAAACAATGTATTCAGTCTTGCTCCCATTTAAATGAAGGAAGTTCTGCAATAACCACTGCTTGATATCACGAATACTATTATGCAGCGGGCCAAGTGTGTTAGAATCGCATTGTGTCAACGGCAGGTAAATCTGAACATCTGCATAAAAATGAAAATGAACATTATGTCTTGATATGATTGAACCAAGTGGTGACATGTATAAAGAAAAGAGTAACGGGGCCAGAATCGAGCCTTGGGGGACACCTGAGGTAAGAGGGGCTATGGTTGAGGAAGAATCATCAATAATGACAGAAAAGGTTCTGTTGGACAGGAAAGAGCTAAACCAGTTTAGAACCTGTTAGAAGAAGCTTGTGTGTCAGCTGTTTTAATTTATGACCGGGACACGTTATTCCGCATTAAGGAGCATATGGAAAACGGTGGTATTACCGGGGCTAGGAATGCAGAGTCCTTCCCTCCGATCTTTGAGTGTCCCACGTTACCATCGGAGTACCTGCTGCTAGCCAAGCCCCGGGGTAGAAGAAGAAGGCGGGGTTGCAGGGCTGGTGTCCAGGCCTGGCTGAGGAAACAGCGTGCTCGAGGATTTTTGCTATGGCGGAGTAGGATTAATTCGGTACGGAGTGAGCGGTGTTTGCAGCCGATTATAGGCCATGAACGCATCCAGATGCCGACCCGAAAGATGTTGTCCCGGGGGTGTATCCTTTCAGACCGGAGTTTCTCGACTCGGGGTATCCGATCTTTGGCCCCGCTGGAGCGGGGTTTGCTTCCTGTTAATATTTGTTGGATGGAAAGTGAAGATGCTGTTCTGTCAACATCGCGGGATCCAGCTGGCCTACCTGCTCTGCTCAATGCCTGCTCTATAGCAAACAAGGTCTTCATTCTTAATGACCTTTTTATAAAAGACATTTGGATTTCCTGTTCCTGATGGAGACTTGGCAGCGGGAACAGGAGTATTTTCATCTGAAAGAGCTCTGCCCCCCGGACTCCCCGGGTCTCACGACGTGGTGGCGGGCTTGCGCTCCTTTACTGGAGCCGTTTTTGTTGCAGGCTAATGAACACTGATACTTTTAACTCAGTCGAGCTCCAAATGAGTAAGGTTGGGCACATTGACTCGTTTTATTGTATTTTGATTTACCGACCTCCTGGCTCTGCACGTGTTTTTTGAGTTCTCTGACTTTTTATCATCTATTATTAAATTTCAGGGTGTTCTAATCCTTGGGGGTTTTAACTTGCATGTTGATGACCCTTCCTGCTGTGTAGCAGCAGAGTTTTTAGTGCTTATGGAGTCTTTTAATTTTAAACAGCATGTTTCTGGTCCTACGCATAAAAAAGGCCATACTTTGGATTTAGTCTTTTCTTTTGGCCCAGATATAGATCACGTTTGGCCTAAGGGTTGAGGATATTCATATGAGTGATCATTGTTGTGTGCTATTTAACTTGTCAGGCAATATTGTGCCGCCTGTCCACAAATTATTGGCTCAAAAATGTGTCATTAATCATGCTGCACTTGATGGATTTTTGCAGTTGTTTGACCCAAGTTCCTTTTCCAACTGTAAGGATACTGAAACATTTATGAGCTGTTTTAACAGCCATTGTTTGGATATTTTAAATTATGTAGCTCCGGTTAAACAACATTCTGTTTCTAAAAAAAAATCCTGTCTTTGGATGAACGAAGCCATTTGTTGCCTCAAAAGAGCCAAAAAATAGAGCGTCTGTGGAAACACAGTAAGTTAGAGGTACACAGACTGCATCTTAAGAACAGGATTGTGGAGCTGAACGAAATGATTAAGCGGGCAAGATCATCTTATTTTTCTCATTTGGTTTCTTTAAACAAGAAAAATCCTAATGTTTTGTTTGATACAATTCAAAATATTGTTGCACCGTCTGCTTCCCAAGGCGTTGTTCATACTGAGAGTGATCGTAATATGTTCTTAAACATGCGATTGTAAATCCAATTCTTTAAAAAATCGAGTCTTGATTGCTCTGAGCCAAAAAATTATAGGCCAATATCAAATCTTCCATTTATGGCAAAGATTTTGGAAAAAGTGGTAGCAGGACAGTTGATTACTTTCATGAAGCAGAATAAACTGTGAATTTCAGTCAGGTTTTCGGAAGATACATTCCACTGAGACTGCTCTACTTAAGGTCTCAAGTGACATAAGGATGGCCGCCGACTCTGGTCATTATACAGTCCTGGTTTTATTAGATTTAACATCTGCTTTTGACACAGTTGATCATGGAATCTTCATGGATCAGCCTCAGTTTGAATTAGGGTTCTCTGGATCTGTCCTCCAGTGGTTTTCTTCCTATCTTAGCTATCAAACTTTCAATGTCGCTATAAATGTCTTGTCTGATGTGGCTGGTTTGTCATGTGGTGTCCCACAGGGGTCAGTCTTGGGTCCAATTTTATTTTTATTACATATATATATATCCTCTTGGTCAGATTATTATCTTTATGCTGATGATGTTCAAATGTATTGTTCATTTAGAGTTTCATTTTTGGCCATATTGTTAGAGTGCTTGTCATCCATCAAGAACTGGTTTAACAATAATTTTCTTCATATAAATCCCAATAAGACTGAAGTGCTGATTATTGCACCGGATAATACTAAAACTTTTTTAGACAGGCCTTTAGTTGATTTTTAGTTTTGGTTTTAAATATGTTTGTCTGTTCTTTTATTTTTATGTTATTTTTTGGTTTCTGTTATATTATTTTGTTTGTTCTGCTTTAGTATCTGTTGACCTTATGACGCACTTTGTGATTTTATCTATGAAAGGTGCTATATAAACAAAGCTTATTTACTTAATCAGCCGGAAGGAGCTCAGAAATAAGACTATTATTGCCTTGTTTCGGGCAGGTTTCAGTGATAAGAAATACATCCAGATTGTACGAAGAAATCAAATCATTAAGACTAAAAGTTTTGTTTTTAAGTGATCTTATGTTAAAGAGAGCAAAGTGAAGCGGGCTTGGTTTATCCTGAGGGAGGCCGGCCTGAGCCACTGGTTGGCTTGAGAGCAATGCCGGTCCAAGCGTCTCACAAGCCGGCAGCATGGGCAAGGAGGGTCGACGTCTGAGCCAACCAGCTGAAGAAAGCGATAACTGTGGATCAGGATCCAGCTTGGATTGAGGTTACCATACTCCAGGAGGTGGTCAGTTCACACTGATGAATTCATGCAAGATTTCAGCTTAACGTGGAGTCCAGCTGTCCTGCCGCGTCGCCTCCGCCAAAATCTGCCTGAGAGAGGGCCAGCTGAGTGTTGAAGGGAGGGAGGTATGGATGCTAGCGGAGGTGGTGGGAGCTTAGATTGATAGCCTCGGTGGATACTAGGACAACTAAACATTGAGTTACGTATTTCTAAAAGAGTCAGGCGATCATATACCAATACAGAGAAAACAGGCAGTGACAAATATAACAAAACTAAACAGCAGGCGGCAGGCCAAATGCACCAGCGCCATCTTGGAGTATGTATTGGATGAAATGAGCTGAAGTGTGGGAAGTGGAAGTGTTTAGTCTAAACATCTCGGCCTTCCACTGAGAAAAAGTTGACCATTGTTAAAAGTTTGAAGAAAACGAACAAAAGCCTAATTTCGAGGGAACACATCCAGGACGAGCTCAGGATTTTTATGCTTGGTTGAATTTTGGTCAGAACACAAGGGAAGTGGAACTGTGAGAACCTGATGGTGCAGACAGCGAGAGCAGGAATTAAATGTGGTACCGAGGTAGTTCCTGCAGCCTCCAGCGGTGGAGCCGACTCTCCACTGTCCTTCGAACTCTGCGTAGTTCCAGCGACCGACCTCATCGCTGGCCAGTGCATCAGGCGTCAGGTTGCAGATGTCGAGGGAAGAGAAATGATGCAGGAAGTCATTGTAGGACATCCTGCAGAGAGGAGAAGAGGAAGGCCTGGATCATTCCACCAAAAGAAACGACAACAAAACACTGGGTTGACAGCAGCTGCCTTTCACTGTGCCACAGAGTGTGCTGCAGGAAGGTCAAAGAACCGATCTCCACCCACCAGAACTCTCCATCGTCAGCAGAGTAATCCAGCTTCCTCTTCTCCTCGGGCTCAACTTCGTCCCATTCTTTTGAACTGTCACACAAGAAGAACTCACTGTAATGTTTGTGTTTCTGGTCTGGACTGAAACATCTGAGGCTCCCTGAACACCTCCACCTGGAAGCCACAGGGGCACCCTAACAAACTGGTCTCATTGGTTCCAGTCAGGCAAGAGTGAGTGTTAT
>NW_018128115.1:296071-303604 GCF_001952655.1 Monopterus albus | reverse complement strand
TTAATGTACCACCACAGTTGAGGAGCTCAGAGGTGAAAATACCAAAGCTGGACACAGAGAACTAAAACTATGTGAGAAGATGTTATTTTACCATTTGAACGAAGCAGCCCTTTAATGTGTAGGCGCTGTTTGATTGGTTGTAAGGGAAGCAAACTCTCCTCTGCCTCAATAACACACGTGAACTGAGATTCAGCATCACGAACATGTGTTGTGCGCACTCACTCGTCGCTCCAGGCCCCGGTCCACTCCACCGTGCCCCAGGGGTTTCGGATCCTCACCAGGTCCACCAAAGAGCCGCAGTTATGAACCTGCAGAACAGACCTCAGAGCTGTAACCTGAGACCATCCAAACCACCTGCAGCCGCTTCCCATTTCATGATGAGCTGGACTTGAGTCAGAGCACCCTGCTGCCTCAGTGATTTCCCAGAATGCCTCACCTGCTGTGCTCCGGTGACGGAGTAGGCGTGGCCTTTAACCAGGTGCTGAGGGGTGATGGCCTCCTTGTCCTGCGAGCTGGAAATCTGACAAACATAGGAGTGTATCACTGACAAAGCACTGCCGAACGTTTCTTGACCCTCAGCCTGACCCTCAGCCCCTGGGAACACTTTTAACTTGTGTCTAATTAAATGTTTAGATTGTGGAGTTAAAAGAGGTGGAAGAACTGAAATGTTCAAACTGCTGTAGTTTTATGAAAGCCACTGAGCTCAGTGAGCATTAGACCGTCTGGGATTTTAACTTTAAACGAAAGTGTGTCAGTGTCTGAGTGGTTTACGTCGATGGAGCAGCCGAGCAGCGAGCCGAGCTTCAGAGCTTTCCTCATGATGTTGACCAGGAAGGGCGGAGCCTCCTTCAGGTCGTAGCTCTCTGAGATTCCTCCGGTAAAATCCTCACAACCTTCAATGGACGAGCCTCCGCTCAGAGCCTCGTACGAGCTGTTCACCCTGCGGCAGAGAAACAGGAGGTCAGTGCTGAGTCAGGTTGGGGGCAGTGTCTGCTTCTGCACTGGAAGCTGAAATTAAGAAACGATGTGCGTTCGCTTCTGGCTGATTTCAAACCACTTGTGTCTTCAAATACCGGGGACTTTGCAGGAGTCATGCCTTGGCTGAAAAGGATTCAAGGTAAAGACTGGAGGAAGTTAAAGGGGCAGGAGAGGTGAAACCGCTGAGTCAGCTGAAGTTTCAGTTTCTCTGAAACGGGACCACGCACATTGATCCAGGCCAGTACCAACAATATCAGCTTGACAGCTCGTTTACACCTGCAGTCCCGGACCAGTATCAGCGCCAAACAATAAAAACAGATTCATATGCCAATAAAACCAGAAGAGGAGCAGCTCCACGTGTCCAAAGAGCTCGAAGTGTGTTTAATATCGGCCAGAAGCAATGGAAGTGCTGAAAGCAGATGAAGTGTCACTTGAGGTGTGAACACATTTTACATGTAACACACAAACGTAGGAGTTAGTGTGAGTTCTGAAAGATGAAGTAGTAAAAGGAGTTGAATGTGTCAGATGAAGAGTAATTGTTGAACAAAGCTTCATTTAGCTTGAACTTGTAAGAGTGAACATTGAAAGAAGCTGAGGTGTAAGTGTTAAAGCACAAACCAGCTGTAAACAGAAGATGTAAGCACTGAAATCAGCTGAACTGTCAGATTGAATTTTAGTGATAAGATTTACTGCTAGTTTATTAAACAAGAGGTTTGTGTGTTGGGGGCTTTTGGAATTAAAGAAGTTGGACTATAAAAGTTAAGTGTAAGGACCTGGAGTGGCTGTTGAAGCATAAGCATGTCATGAAATAAACTAAAATGTACAAACTATCATTTAAAACTAAATCTAAAAAATGTCCTGACAATCTGAAAACAACACAAATTCAACATAAGCACAAGGTTTCTTAATAATTAAAGTTTGGGGACACGTTGGGATGAACATGAAGGAACCTGAGAACGAGTGTCCGTCTGAGGCAGCCTCGGCCCAGAGCAGCAGGTGTGACACCTTTACCTGTTTACTGTAACCAGCTGAGTCAGAAGCCGCTATCGGCCGCTCTGTTTGTTTTTCAGGTTTGTCAGTGGCGAGTGTTTACTGAGCAAAGCTGTTCCACCCTACTGCTAGTGAACTAACACAGCGTCTTCTGTAAACACTTCAGCTTTATTTCTGGAAAACACATTATTTACACAGTGTCACCTATAAACCAAGGTACAGCCAGAGAAACACTGAGTGTAGACTGTACCCGTAGCCCAGAGTGTAAACATTCGAGGGAGCTGGTTAAAGGTAATTAAAAAGAAGGAGAGCACCTGCAGAAAGGAACGAAGACACAGTAAACTGTTATGATGCAAACTAAAAGCAGTTAAAATGTTGGTGGATTGTCTTCAAGACTCAAGATTTTTATTTGCCATTTATGCATAAACAGAGAGTCTGAGCATATAGGAATTCCTGTGCAGGGCTCCTTTGGAGTCAGGTAAGGAGTCAAAAGCCAGAAAAGAACATCTACCCTGAAAATAAAGTTACATAAGAGTGACATAGTATAAGAACACATTCAAGATAAAAACACCACATCTGCTGACCAAAAGTAACTCAAAGTAGGTCAAATGTCAGCTGAAGTGTAAACTTTAAAAGAAGTGATTTAAATTGACGTAGCAGTTGAAGTGCTTCTCCTAAAAGTTTTAAAATTAGAAGCTCTCTGTCTAAGCAGGACCGAAGGCCCCCTCATGCCTTTGTTTCTGAGAGGGCAGACCATTGTAACGCACTGCTGACTGGCCTCCCCAACAAGACCATCAGAGGCAGCTCATTCAAAATGCTGCTGCGCTGACAAACACCAGGAACAGACGGCACGTTGCTCCAGTCCTTAGATCTGTGCACTGGCTTCCAGTTAAATATAGAATTCAGTGTAAGGCCCTACTCAGTGTCTACAGGTCTCTCAAGGTCTGGGCCCAAAACACATCAGACATGTTTGCTGAGCACAGGCCTGGGATAAAGACAATTTTCTCAAACTTTAGACATAAAAGGTAATTTAGACATAAGGTGAAAGTGCCTTTAGCCATGACGCTGCCCACAGCTGGAACCAGCTCCCAGTGGAACTGGGATCTGCACTGACTGGAGCCATGTTTAAGACTAAACTAAAGGCTCTTCTTTTCTCCACTGCTTTTAATGAATGTTCCTTAATTCTTCTCAGTTTTCCACTTTATCTACTTGATCTTTGTTCCATTACTCACTGTGCTGTTTAGCTGACTGTATAGACACTGGTGTCTCACGTTCCAGAGCAAAGTACACCTGTGTCTGGTGTAGACCAGTCAGAGGATGGTCTTGGAACTGAAGGGGTACACGGTGTCCAGAGAACCCCCAGTCTGCCACAGCTGTAGAGCGGTACTGGGTATCTACACGTGCATGTTGCTGCTTTGTGCCGTCATGTTTTATCTGTTTGCATCAAGTTCAATCTGATTTGCCTTTGTGTATGAAAATGTGCTGTATAAATAACCTTGCCTTAACTGTCATGTGTGCCTGT
Source organism: Monopterus albus (assembly GCF_001952655.1). Taxonomy (NCBI): domain Eukaryota; kingdom Metazoa; phylum Chordata; class Actinopteri; order Synbranchiformes; family Synbranchidae; genus Monopterus; species Monopterus albus. The sequence continues at coordinate 300,114 of NW_018128115.1, read as the reverse complement.
CAGTTTATCAAAACAAGAAGCGTGAACACTGAAATTGAAGTGTAACTGATGAAAGGAGTTGATTGAACTGGAAAACGTTAGTGTCAAATGAAGCAGTTTGAGGAGAGAAGATGTAAACATGCACAACGTTTGTCTGCTGAGCTGATGTGACATGTATTAACATGGAAGACGGGCAAACTGAAAACAGTGGAGCAACAAATGAAAGGAGCTGAAGGTTTGAAGAAAACAGGCTAAAAGTAGCGAAACTGTCATTTGGAATGTAAACTATGTGCACGTGGGAAAAGGAGACTGAAATGTGCAGTGTCTGTCAGTTGGTGCAGTTATTGTGAGATCAGTAAGAGCTGAAGAAGTCTGTGTGACAGTGGACAGCCCCACAAAAAGAAGTTGATTCTGAGTTGATATTATTTGTCAGACACTTTCGTGTCTATTGTACAAATGGAACGTTAGCGGCTGCGATCAGAACAGGTCCGAGTCGTTCATAATGATGTCAGTAAACCAACTTTCTCCAACTACTGATATGACTGTCATCTTGTTTTGTATTCATCTTTGTTTGTTTGTTTGTTTGTTGTCTTAGTGGTTGTTTTATTTTGGTCTGTTCATTATGCTTGTTGCTTTCATTTACTGTCTTTTCATTTGGCGTCTTTCTTTTTTGTTGTTTATTTGGTATCTGGTTTTTATCTCACTGGAGTCTGTGTAGTTGTGTTTGCTTGTTTGGCTCTTACTTGGCGTAGGCCTTCTCCAGCAGGGCACTCCAGAACTCCCTCCCCTCAGCCGAGTGGACAAACAGCAGCTCTCCGTCTTTGGCCGGCAGCTGGTCATCGATCACCACGTCCACCCACTCCCCATACTGCCACAGCTACAGGAACAGGAAACATGAGGTCACTTCCTCTAAAGCCTCCGCCTCCCCACCCTCCTCTGGTCCTCCATGTCCCATAATCAACTGCTCATACTTTAATGGTGCATTCAGGTGCAGTCATGTTCTCTGTGACATTTGAGTGTCTCCTGATCTGAACCCTTCAGAGGATTCAGCTTGTGAAAAAAACTTTGTTTGTAAAAGACCTCTCCTGGAATCACCACCTTAACATGGTGGAGAGGTTGCTGAGACAGTTATTCTGCTTATTATGTGAAAGAAACCCCCACTGTACATTAAACCTGTTCCAGGTGTGTCAGTGAAGGAAATGTGAGACCTGGAAGTGAAAGATGCCGGCATACTGTGACGTGAAGCTCTGACTAGGAGGCACCACTCTGTTCAGAATCTGAGGGTCCAGAGTCAGGGAGGCGATGGCAGCCAGCAGCCAGCAGTCACCTGACAGACAGAGACCAGGTCAATGATCTCGCATCTGCTGACACATGCAGGTGTGTGTGTGTGTGTGTGTGTGCTCACCCAGAGCTCCCTGACAGATGTCAGTTCTGTTTGCTCCATCCATGATGAACTGAGGATCAGAACACAGCTCCTGATTGGACGAGACAGCAGGTGATTAGTGACATCATAATGTACTGGAACCGTCATCGTCAAACACCAAAGGTGAGGGTTATTTTTTTAGTTTGCCTCCAAAACAAAATTCAAGCTTCATGTTAGTATTTTTAACGCTCAGTATAGAGTAGTGATGAAGAGCCGGACGTTCAGATCAAATTCACGTAACCAGAAACAAAAATGATCTGACGCTTTCAGAAGCTTTGTAATGACTGTGAACTGTAGGCATAGCTGCAGCTAAGATGTTTTGGTGAACTGAGTAAGAATGGATCGATCATAGATGTGTGACCTGGCCCTCTGACTCAGATTATTAGCTGAACATTAATAAGGGCGTCACCATACTTCACGTCTTATTTTCATGTCTGCATTATTCTGTTTGTTTCAGCTGCGAATTCAGTTTAAATAATTTCCTCTAAAAGCTCGAGGACAGAAGCTGCAGATGTAAACTGAAGCACAACTTTTACAGTTAGTCATATTAATGTGCTGTCACCACCTAGAACTGAATCTGCCACTGAAATGTGATAAAAACTGAACTGAAACTATTAATGGATGAAAGTAAACTCAGCTGTGATGACACCTGCCCAGGTGTAACAGCAGGTGTCTTCAGAGCTGCCTGGTTAACGTTGAACACAAACCTCTTATACAGGAGGAGGTTTGATTTTATCTGTAATGTCCTTAAACTGGCAAAAGGCTGACAAATCTGACAACACATTGATACGCTGTTTGTCAGGAAACAGTTCCAACACACAACACCTCCACACAACAATTGTGGTTTCATGCCATGTGTAAAGATTAAACAAGACACACCTGTAACCTGATCTTTACGGGTGCTGAGAGGTAGGCTTTGTTGCCTTTGCTAAGAGGCAGTGTGTCTGGTCGTTATGCTAAGCTACGCTAGTTGTTTCCCTCTGTCCTTTCATTCACTCTTTCACCTCAGCCAGGAGGGCATGGTTTTGGTTCCATGGGGGGTCGGGGGGTGTCGGCAGCATTAGGCAACACTGGATGGATCATCAGAACACTCAGGTGCTCTTGTTCTTTCTGTCTGCCATGGTCAGTGTTGGAACTTTTTATTTGAAAAGTCCTTCATAAATAAACATATGAATGAAGTATTGTGACGAGCTGACGGCTGGGCTGGTGGCAACAGGGAGAGCAACTTCATCCTTCACAGAAACTAACAGCCCTCAGAGCGCACATGACCCTTGGGCAAGGCGCAGCGTTCACTCACGCAAATGGGTCCCTTATGAAAAATGAGATCCAGAGCAACACAAAATGTGTCCTAAGGTCTTTGATCCCGATCAGATCATCTTTTAGGGTATGACAGGCAGTTCTACTGGGCATCTTACCCGAGCATGTCGGGGCTCCATCGTCATTACAGGCCACATTATGGCAGAAAAGATGCATTAACGGGCTTTTACTGTTAAGTTTCAATGGCCATCAAGTCAGAATTTTGATTTGGGCGACTGTGGTTCAGTGGGGAGAGCGCTGGTCTCACAACCAGAAGGTTGGAGGTTCGAATCACGGTGCCTGCAGTCCACATGTACAAGGCACTGAACCCAAGTTGCCCCTGATGGTTGGAGCCATCGGTGTGAGTTGGCGTCGCAGATGGCTGCCTCGGTTCTGTGCCGGAAACAAATTCCCTGTGCGTGTAACATACGTGGCCAAATAAAGTGATTATCTGGTGACAGACACTCCCACCCTACGTATGTGCCTCATGTTTCAAACAAAAATGTTTTTGATAACTTTTGACAGAGATATGATTTTTTTATTTGCCCCATGTTAAAGATTTTTACATTGACCTTTGACCTTTTTCAGCCAGAATCTAATTACTTCTGTGGTTGGTCCCTCCAGTGTCTGTAGCAAGTAAACTGATAATCTATTCGGCTGTTTGTCCATAATCCTGCTAAGCAACAGAGGGACACACATCAAAAGCATAACTTCCCTGGTGGAGGTAACAAACTGCTGCTGTTTTCTTAGTGCAAGCAACGACGCCTCTCCTCATACTAACACATAAAAGGTTCTTAATTGATTATTACTGACAATAATCATTATTTCTTTGATTAAAGAGAAACAATCTCACTTTTCTCCTTTTCTCAGTTTGCCTCCACAGAACACATCTGAAGACTCTGGACATTTTTCACTTGGCCTTATGAGATAAACGATTAATCAAAATTGATGGATATTAATCATTCATCACACACTCGGTGCTGCAGCTCACCTTGGGGCGTTTCCACTCCACTCCGACGGTTTTGCACGAGTAGCGGCCCAGCTGGTTGTAACCCAGAGAGTCCCAACTTGCAGGGAAGGTTGGGTCACAGAACAGCGAACCACTCTGCAGGCACTTGCTGCGAAGCTGCTCAAAGTCCTGCTGGTTGAAGGGGACGGCATTGGCCTGGCTGCCCGCACCATCCTCCTCCCGGGCCTTCCTCCGGGCCAGCTCAGCTGCCATGTTTGCCATCCTGAAGGTCTGCCAAAGTTCTGTGAAGAATGTGTTGAAAGACTGTCGAAAGTCTGACAAGAGTTTGGTAAAACGGAGCTGAGAGTTGGGTCTGCCAGGTATCAGCCGCTGTTC
>NW_018128115.1:259995-296004 GCF_001952655.1 Monopterus albus | reverse complement strand
TTGAAGTGTGTGTCTATGTGTGTATATGTTTTAGATATAAAGGTGGCTATGCGTAAGGGGGCGGAGCTATGGCACAGGTGAGTGAGCACTGTGATATCAGTTGACCTTCAATTATTCAGAGAGCAAACAGCTTGATGAACACAGTGAGGTGTTTGTTAACCACCAACACCTGAGACGCACACGAGTATGACCACACTGACTTGGTGTGGTCTGAACCTAACCCTGAGTGTGGTGCTCCAGAGAACCCCGCCCCCCTTCACATGCACATAAAAAAACAAAGGTAAATACCAAGTCAATAACGGCAGAAGTCCATCAGGCCCCTGTCTCCCCTTGGTGTCCTCATGAGACTCAGACCCTGCTCAGGGCCCACCGAGCCCACAGCCGGAGAGCAGTCCTCACACCAGGCGGAGCAGGGTGTCAGTCCTCCAGGTGGGCGACCTTGGATAAACATTTAAATCACTCTACTGATTTTCTCCCTCAGTGTGTTTCCAGATGGTGCATGGGGAATCATGTTTTCTGACCGTCTGTCCCGTTCTCGCTCTGCGGCGGTTAATCCAACCTTTATTACAGTTGAAGGTACTTCCTTCGGATGCCTGGGTATATAGCTTGATGAAAAGTTGGCTTTCCATGTGCACATTGATTAAAAACTACTGAAAGAAAACTGTGCGAGGCTCACTTGTATCTGTACTAGTCTATGGTGATGTGACCTACATGCCTGTACAAACTGGATTCTGCATATCTTGCTGCATTACACTTTGTAACAAGTACAGACACTTCATACGAGTCTCGAGGACGGTCTTCCCTAAACCAGAGGAGCAAAATGCATATGTTGTGTTTTACTGTTTGAGCATTAGTAGGCAACCTACCTGCCTGTATCTCCGGCCTTTTGTCCTAACATACCAGCGGCTATAGCCACTGGGATTCTATTAAATGTCCCAGAAAGAACTCTGAGTTTGATAAAACAGCTTCCTCCTCTCATGCACCCTGGCCTGGAATGGGCTGTACAACACCGTTACTTTAGAAACACTCTCTTCTCTGAACATCTTTAAAGGTCTCGTACAAACTGCCCTGAGGAAAACATGGTGATCATCTGTGAAGCTGAATAGCGGTGTGGCCCATTTCCCCTTGCCTTTGTATTGTATATGCTTTTTAACTTGTGAAACTGTTTGTGCTGCCATCTTCACCAGGATCCCCTGAAGAGATCACGTATGTCAGTGGGAGCTTCCTAATTAAGGACAAATAAAAGCATACAAAATAAATTCTTGTGAACGTGGTATCTCGAACACCCGGAGACAACTTCTTCACATCTGGCACAAACCGCTTGGACTCAAAGATGACCAGGTTAGAATTTATAGGTCACAAAACACGTTAATGTCTAATAGAATAAACTGATGAAGTGGTGAAATTTTCTATCCAAGTATCAAAGGTCAGCTTCACTGTGACATCATAATGTTCTGCACAGAGACCTTTCTGGCCCCCATTCAGTGCCATAACTCAGGAGCAGAAGGGGACGAGGTCAGACACTGAACTGGTGACACAAATCGTGGGTGTCCACCTGCAGAAGATGCTGAGAAACTCACTGGGACTCAGCCAGACACCTGCACACTGCACTCAGAGATCAATCAGTAGAGCCCATCACCTGCTTCAGCTTTGGCCCTCAGGTAGGAGAGTGAGTGGCTCAAACTGATTTTAATGGTACTTACAGGGACAATACGGGTACTACAGTCTACTACACCTAGACCTACTACTACTACTAGCTGCCCTACTGCCCAGAGAAATGCGTTGAGACAGTGACACCGTGTGGCCAAAAGTCTGTGGTCGTGGCTACGTTCATGTCAGAGGTTACAGAGGCTCTTTATTTGCTTCAAATGGTCAGCATGAAAAAGGTTGGAACATTTGACCAGATTACAGTTTCGTAGAGTCAAGAGGCTTCGGAAAGACGTTTTATTATTATTCTTTTGGCTTTTACAGACTTTGAAATACATTGAGACTTCTTAAGACGGTTTCGTCTTTAAGCTCGGAGCCAGTAAAAGAGACTCTGACTCTCTACTGCTGCTCTGTGTGTCCCAGTGAAACTTCATGGGAAGGTGTGTCTGTGGAACTAAACACTGAGCAGCTTGTTTGCATTGCCCGCATCAGATCTCTGTAATATTCCTCTGATAAACTGCCCCAAGCCTCTGGCTCTGTTGACCCAGCAAACTGGTCCTAATCCGTGTGTGCAGGCTGTCCATATACTTTTGGCCGCGCAGTTCATTTGTGGGGGGTGTTAATCTTTCCGTTTTAACATTTGCTTCGTGCGTGTTCCAATTTCCTTAAACCCAGCCTGCCAGCGACATGCAAACCCAGCAGGTCTGCAGCAGCCACAGACCATACAGTCAGAGATCCGGCTCCTCCTCCTCCTGGGCGGAGGTCTGACACTGAAAATCTGCTCTGAGGAAAACTTTGTTGTCGACAAGCTGCGAAGTCTTTTTCTCTCCAACTCTTCTCCCTCTGGTTTTTCTCATTCTCCTCCATCATGTCCGGCGTCGCGGTAACTCTGGCCAAGAAGCGCGCCATAGCCGCGGGCTTCGGCACCAACGCCAACGCGATACCGTACCTGAACCAGGACTTCGCGTCTCTGCGGGCGCAGTGCCTCTCCTCCGGACAGCTGTTCTGCGACCCGACTTTCCCTGCTGCACCCGAGTCCCTGGGCTTCAAAGAGCTGGGCCGGAACTCCCCCAAGACCCGCGGAGTCACCTGGAAGAGGCCCACGGTAAGATCCCGGCCCTGGTTCGGGTTCTGGGCGGGGTGGTTTGTTGACAGAATACCTGAGGGAAGTTATACCTGTGCTGCTGCGCCTTGACGGAAAACGCAGATCTGGGATCTGTTGCTGAGAGAAATATCAAACAGTAACAGAAGCAGTATTGGGAAAAGTACTACTGCGGTAATGGTGGTAATGCCACAGTGTAAAGTACTGTGTTACCAGGAAAAGTCCTACATTCAAAATGCTACTTAAATAAAAGTACTAAAGTATCAGCCTCCAAATCTACTTGAAGTACCATCAGTACCAGTACTGGTCCTGCAGAACGGCCCGTGTCCCAGTAACGTCTCTGATACTGGATCATAGTGACTAATTACTGTGTCCATCACTTTAATGCTGCAGCTGGTAAAGGTGGAGCTGATGGTAACTACCTTATATACTTATACTGGGAAGTACTTTCCATCCTGCTGGGTAGCTGGTGGATTTCCTACTGGGATCAATAGAGTCTGATGGTTCTACTGGGTTTGGTTTGATTCATCTGATTCTGGACCTGAAGGTATCAGGTACATGTAGTGTAGTAAAAAGTACACGGTTTGTCTCTGACATGGAGTGAAGTCACAGTATTACTATGGAAATTTTCAGGTACAAATACCTCATAGTTGTACTTCAGTACTGTAGTAAATGTACTTTCCAGCAGCAATATGAAACCTAAGGAGAAATGCAAAGCCGGCAGACCAACGTGTCTGATATGAAGACTGTACAGTCCAGTATAGACGACGTGCGCAGTCACAGAACAGAGCCGAGCGCTGACGAGTCTTCCTGTGTTGTTTGACTGGATGATGACAGGGTCGGACGTCCGTGCACAGCACCAGCATACACGTCTTTGGGAACACAATACCCGGTGCGTCACGACTGTGAGAAACCATAAATACCAGAGAGGTGACTCACACACACACGCCTCACACGCTCGCTGTACTGTACAAACATGATGGGATTTATCTCTCTCTCTTCATGTTTTGGTCTTCTGTACTTGTGAGGACCCTCATTCACTTCACGTCTCCTGCAGCATGAAGAGCAGACGAAGTGTCACCACTGTGAGACTAACTGGTTTCTAGTGCTGAGGAGGACACCGACTCTGACCTGAACCTTAAACAAGTCTGGTCTAAGGTCTCATCACTTGTGTTGGTGGGACCTGATTCCTGTCCCCAGAAGGCAGCAGAGTCTCTGCAAAGAATGCGTGAAGGCTAAAGGTCTCTGCAAGTATGTCCCTGATGACTCACACTCTCAGATGTGAGCATCCTCATGCACAAGTCTTTTCTGAAGCAGGAAGTGGAGGCCAGGGACTGTAACACAACATTTGTTTGTCAGTTTGGGCAAAAGCTTCTGACAAGTGAACAAATGTTTAAGAAGTTCACAGACTGGAGTCAGACTGTAGCTTATAGCCTGAAGAAGAAGAAAACAGAACAGACCCCAGTGGCTGCAAGGTTCTACACTGAAGCTGAAAGAAACCATGCAGTGATGGTGCACAGATGTTTGTACAGAAGAAGATTATGATTAGATATCATGGGGGACGTCACAGCTGCTTTGAAGTCGGCAAAAAAGCTGCAGAACGTGTGATATACACCCCCCGTTTATCTCCGCTAAAACTGTCCGAAGCGCCAGGACTGAGCCTGCACTGCTGAAACTGCATCTAGACCAAACTGTACCTAAGAACCTAATGATGGATAGGCCCCGGGCCCCCGGGAGCCAGCGTCCCCCAGGCCTGAGTCTCATTGGAATGAGGTGGTATTGACCAATGTTTTTTAACAGTCACAGTCCCATTGCAGCTGATGTTCTTCCTAGATTTTTAAATGACGTTTGCACAGAGCACCCTGAGGCTGCAGCACGTATACATGTGAATGAACTAAGTTATTGAATTATGTTTAGCAGCTGCTGCTTTAGGACGATAAAACATTTAGTTTTTTGTGATGCTGCTAGACAAGCTCAGGCTTTGTTAGAGTTCTGTGAACACAGAAGGTCTCAGGTGAGCGGGCAGGTGCAGGAACAGGTTGGCTGGTAAGACTGGGAGTGTTCAGCATGGATTACTGGTCCACAAAACATGATCTGCAAACACTGTGGGGAAGGGCAGATACATATGCACAACAGGGAACTGGTGAGCACGTCAGTGTGGCAGCCAGGTGAGCCATGTCATCCAGTAGATACTGAGATGCAGCTTCAGGTTGTACACCTGCAGAATGACACAAAACGACCCCCAACAGCAGATTCATCTGGGCTGCAGTTGTACAGGGGGGTGTTCGTCGTACGTCGCTTCCTGCTCCGAGACACTTAAACTCTGTCAAGTTGTCTTGTTTGCAATGAATCAGCCTGAGAAGAAACCTGTTCCTGAGCAGGATTGAGCTTACAGGCTTGTTGCCATGACAACAAGTCCCACGAGCCTTTTGAAGAACCAACAGATCCAGGATAATAAGAGATTGTAAATAAAATCATCTGGCTAACCTGTTAATCCATGTCCCGGTCTGGTCTGATCTCTGTTGTCCTCCTCCAGCAACTGGTCTCAAAGCCTGAGTTCATCGTGGGCGGAGCCACCAGGACCGACATCTGCCAGGGAGCCCTGGGTGAGTGTTTCCCTACTGCCCCCGAATACCTCGCAGTGTGTCGGTTTCACAGTGAGTCACCCATGTGCAGACAGGTAGACAGGGGTCAGGGGAGTGTGTGTGAACACACCCTGAGGTCAAAGGTCACCGCTCTGGCCCAACAGGTGGGTTTTCAACCTGTGTGGGGACAAACTCATGAGTGAGTCGATACAGGACCTGGTTCAGGGGAAACACAAGATGTGATCCATTAAATAAATCATTAACTGATAACTCAGATCAGCCGGCTGGTTCATTCATTGATTATTAGTCCTGCTAATTCATATTTGATCTGTTATGTCTAGTGAAAAGGTTCCTGTATATTGTGAACATGTGTTCTTCTGTTCTGCATGTTGTCTTTCTGCTCCAGAGTGCTGCTAGCTGCTTTTAGTTAATGATAAGACACATCGTACATGTATGTAGAAAAAACATCAGTGTTTTTGTAAATGAACCTTTGTACAGAAGAATGAATTTGTAATGTCTCATTAAATGTGTAACAGATGTTTGTTTTCCTTGCAGCTCGTACTTGTCAGGTAACGTCTGTAGAAACTGATTATTTTTCATCCTCAGCTCGGTTGCTCCTGCGCTGCAGGGTGGGGTCGTGTTTGCACGTGTGATTATTAGAGGAAAGATTCCGATCAGACTAGTTCATTTAGAAGAGAAATGTAAGCCCAGCCCTGAGGCCGCTGCGCATTTCATCAGCCTGAAGAAGAAACATTTAAACTGTCATTTCACACGTGGACACGGAGCCAGTGTTTGTTGAACACCATGATGTCACTGTGCTGCTTTGGGCAGTAAGCACAAGACAAATGGCTTCCACTGACTCTGAGCAGCAGGTCAGACTGGTCGTACTGGTCAGCTTCTGGGTGTGAGTGTGGTTCCTATGCAACACCCCTCCCACACAAGTCAAGTTTAAACTAGAACTCCTGCCTCATGGTTGTATGCCTCCACCAGCCAGTCAAGTTCACGGGAGTGGGACAGACATGAGGTCACTGTGACCTTGACCTTTGACCTGTGACCACCAGAATCTAACAAACTCATTCTTGAGCCCAAGAGGCCGTTTGTGCCAGATTTGAAGAAACATATCAGAAGAGGTGAAAGACTGGCTGAGGCCTGGCCCTATAGGGGTCATGACCTTTGTACAGGTCACAGTCACTGCTCAGGTTTTTCTGTTCTTTAAGTTAAGTTAAGAAATAAAAACCCTGTGAAGAAAGGCTTGTTTGTTTTGCTGCAGGGTTGGATTTAATTTCTATTGCAGAATCTCCTAAATAAATATTTGTGCATCAGTCTGCACAGAGCTGGCAGATCTGTGCAGACTGATCCTGGGTCTGCTGTGATTACAGGGCGCTGCCATGCCGAGCCCTGATTGGCTGAGCAGGACAGGAAGAGGCCTACCAGCCATTGTTAGAGGGCAAGAGACTCAGGCATCCGAGAGAGGGGGTATGAGCTGTCAGCCCGTGAGGACACACCCTCACACAGTAACACACACCCTACCAGTGTTGTGTGTGTGTGTGTGTGTGTGTGCTGTGATGCGGCAGTGAGTCAGTGGCGTGTTGTGCCTCTGCTAAACCACAGAAGTCTGACTTTCTGTTTGAGTCTGTTGTTGTGTAAGACAGTGAAGCCGGGTTTTCACATTAGAAACACCAGAGTTCAGCTTCGCCAGTTTCGATGCAGACGGAGACCTCTCATTAGCTGACGTGATCAGTGGACATTAGTGGTGACAGAGAGTTTGTGGCTGCTGCTGAATGTTTCCTCAGGAACCACATTCGACTCATGAAACTAAACGTCTTGGGACGTTGTCTGACCTTCACCCAGGCTCACAGCTTCACTCTTGACTCCCAGTTCGGGTCCTCTGCAGACACTTACAGTGGTTTTCTGTCCCAGCACGAAGCTTCGGCATCCAGAGCTGTGCACAGTCTAAACACTCTACATTTGGAACTAGATGGTTCACTGTACATATAAAGAAGCTTTTAGAGAATCTAGTGAACTTGCCTCTGTGTAGAAGGCATTATTCTACAGGATGCCACCAAGGGCTTGCTGAGTCTGAGTGCAGGAGGGAGGGGCAGGATTCAGGTTGGCTTCAGCGTTGGTGTTCTTTTCACTGGTCAGAAGTGGCCGAGGCTCAGACAAAGCTTAGGTCACATGACTCTGTGCCCCATTCACAACTGACCGGTGTCTCAGTCAGTATAAAGACTGATGTCACCAGCACATTCCTGTGTGTGTGTGTGTGTGTTTCCTGTCTACCTCTGCACAGGAATACTGGGCATATCACTGGTTTACACACATAATCAGCTCATTTAGCTCTCGCTGTGGTCGCTTGGTTCCTGCCACAGTGTTGCTGTTTATGTTGCTACGCAACATTGAGATAAACAGGAAGTGGTCCTCTTCCTCTGTTAGCTGACGTGAACATCCACACTCTCAAATATGATTCACATGGTCCTCAGTGTGAATCTGTTTATCACCCGTTTATGTGGTTGTGTTTACACAAATGACTGCAGCTCCAGTGTCTTCAGCCGAGGCTCAGCTCATGTAGAGCAGCTAACACACACTGTGCATCACAGGTCTGTCCAGCTGTGCCAGCATGTTGATGTTACTGTAGTGCTGCCCTCAGGATAAATGAAACTCTGAGCCCATACACCTTCAGGGTGCTGTCTGTAGTGAGCTCTGTGGCCTTTAGGGGGCGCTGGAAAGGCTTTGTTTCAGTTTTACCTCTTGTCTGTCCAGGTGACTGCTGGCTGTTGGCAGCCATCGCCTCGCTGACCCTGAACGAATACGTGATGGCCAGAGTGGTTCCTACCGACCAGGGCTTTGGTAGCGACTATGCTGGCATCTTCCACTTCCAGGTAACGGAAATGTGAGAATGAAAGTCAAACAACGTGTAAACCTAAGGGTGTCTGCCACTTTATTATTTGTCTGTCAGCTGATTGTGTGGTACCAACAGTGTAGTATAAACCCAAGCGTGTGTAGCAAGGTGTCTAGAAACAACCCGTGGACGGCCTGTACCTGTAACCTGCACACACAGGCGAAGGCCAGTGCTGGCTGGGTGAGAAAAAGAACAGATGCAGGTGTGTCCCCAGGTGGAGGTTCTCACTGTGCTGCAGAAGGATGAGCACAGAAGCCAAGTTTTTTGTTAGAAACATTTGAGCTGAGCAAAGAGCAGCCTTGAAGAGAGAATCACATCTTGCTGTCTCCTCTCTTCAGCTCTGGCAGTTCGGGGAGTGGGTGGACGTGGTGATCGATGACCAGCTGCCGGCCAAAGACGGAGAGCTGCTGTTTGTCCACTCGGCTGAGGGGAGGGAGTTCTGGAGTGCCCTGCTGGAGAAGGCCTACGCCAAGTAAGATCAGCACCCCGACAAGCTCCTGGCAGGGTGAATACCAGGGCCTGACCATGGGGAGGGCCCTCACACAGCCGGGAATCGAACATAGTTTGTTCCAAAAATGTGGTCATGAAATGAGACTGGTGAGCTGTGAAGCACTGGGGTCATGTCTAAAGAAAAAAGTAAAATCGGGCCCCAAATGAAAAATGAGAGGAATGTAGGCAGCACACACCAAGCTGTAGTCGCAGTATGGTTGATTAGCACGTGTAGGTGGACAGCCAACACTGTGACAGTGACCCCGTGTTTCACATGAGCTGCAGGCAAACCCTAACCTGCTCAGGATGCCGAGCTAGGAAAGGTGCTCACCTCATGTCAGGTATTTTCTGCAGTTTGGTCTGAGACATTTTCAATAACACAAACAAAGAAAGTCACTTTCGGTTTTTCCTGTTTAGGGGTCGCCACAGCGAATCGTCACACTGACGACTCGCATGTTGACATTTGGCACGTTTTACGCCGGATGCCCTTCCTGACACAACCCTGATTCTAACCCGGGCCGCAGCGGCGAGAGCGCTGTTGCCTTAACCACTAGCCTACCAAGAACGGCTACATTTTCAATAACACAACGTATCGGCTTAATCCAGAACTACAGTGAAACCCAATGGGTTTACTGTGGTGTTTTCATCAGTTCCACTGGCTGAAATAAACAACTTCAGAACAGTTCAGTACCTTGGACCAAGTGTCCCGAGTTAAAGCCGGTCGATCGGTCTGCTAGTGACGGCACCGTCCGACACTGTGGGGGCTCCGTGCACGGTCCAGAGGGGGAAGGCTCTCCACGTTTGTGTTAGAGGTCTAATGAAGGCCTGACATAATGCGACAGAATTGACCATCACAGCATATGGAGGAGAGTATGCAGCAGGCCACAGAGGGAGGCCGATAGCCTTTTGTTCTTTTGTGGCTGTGATCAGGAGTGGCACCGCAGTTGCACGCAACATGGGAACACAGTAAAAGTCTGACAGTGCAGAATTGTTTCCTATTCCACGTGGGTCTGTCCAACCTGCTGGGCTTGTTTCCCACCTGCAGGCGACTCATGTTTCTGAGCTGCATTAGTGATGTGTGTTAACCAGACACAATAGTCTCCCTCTCATTAGGAACACTGCGTTAAGGTTAATGTGCCCTCTTGTCCTTGAATGTGACCTAACCAGTTGTGGAGCGGTGTGCAGCCACAGCAGAGCCCCACCTTTGAGACCGGGGCTTTAATTCACTTCACTCCTTCCACTTGAGGTCGTGTTCACGTCAGCTGGTTTCTTGTTAGGAGGGAAGAGTAATTACCTCTGCCAGAGGCAGGGTTTGTGTTTTTGCCAATATTTGTTGGTTTGATTTTTAATGCAAGGCAAGTTTATGAAATGTTTTGCAGTGATAGGTTACGGTCCACAGAATAGTCGGTTACATGTTGGCACTGATCTGAATCACTTTGGATACAGGACATTTTAAAAACCCTCCTTCACCATGTGAGTGTTGGAAAGGCTGTTGACAGTATGTGAGCCCCCTTGTGGCCAACGTGCGCAGCTGCATTGCTTCTCTTATGTTACCTACTCACACATTATAATGTCCTCATAAGACTGATCATAAAATAAATGAATTGTTGCTAATGAGCCTTGGTGCAGCTGATGAAAAGACCTGGTGAGAAGGTGACAAAGCAGCTGGGTTTGTACTGGAGCTAACTCTGCCCTGCGACATTCACATCCACAACCCGACATGATGCAGCCATGAACAGACCGGGTCCATTCTCTTTGAGCCGCTCACTTCTCTTATAATGAGGGTTAGGGGTGGGGTAACCCCTAACCACAGGGTGACGCGGCTCATCAGTAGAGCCTGAAACACTGGAGGCTATCAGCGCTCTACTCATTAGGAAAAGGGCTTTTCTCACCAGTTTGCTGGTGAGTACATGTTTTGGCAGAGGTGGAAAGTAATCAAGGGCATTACTTAAGTATTGTACATAAGTACAACTTTAAGTGAGTACTTTACTTGAGTATTTCCATGCCCTTCTACTTCATCCTGTGACTTCACTCCATGTCAGAGACAACTGAAGACTGAAGTACAACTATGAGGTATTTGTACCTGAAAATTTCCATAGTAATACTGTGACTTCACTCCATGTCAGTGACAGACCATGTACTTTTTACTACACTACATGTACCTGATAACGTCAGGGCCAGAATCAGATGAATCAAACCAAACCCAGTAGAACCATCAGACTCTATTGATCCCAGTAGGAAATCCACCAGCTACCCAGCAGGATGTAAAGTACTTCCCAGTATAAGTATATAAGGTAGTTACCATCAGCTCCACCTTTACCAGCTGCAGCATTAAAGTGATGGACACAGTAATTAGTCACTATGATCCAGTATCAGAGACGTTACTGGGACACGGGCCGTTCTGCAGGACGAGTACTGGTACTGCTGGTACTTCAAGTAGATTTTGATGCCCATACATTTGTACTTAAGTAACATTCTGAATGGAGGATTTGTAACAGTATTTTACACTGTGGTACTCAGGATGGCATCTGTCCTGTGCACTTCTCAGTTTTAGTTCCTTTAAATTTTAATGAGGATCTTTTGGTGCTACAGTCACTGGTACAGTGACAAATCGTGGCTACGTCTGGCACACTTGCACCTGATGTTGAACTGGGTGGATCTAAATGGCAGCATTTGTTTGAAGTGCGTTCAGTGGTCTTTCATCAAAATGTCTTGAGGCACCTACAGCATGTATCAGGATCTGGGGCAGTTTCTTTATGGCTGTGAAACTCACCTCTGACTGAAGCTAGGCTCTCACAGGCACCGGTATAGAGATATAATCTTGCCTGCAAAGTATCGACATTCTGTTTTTGGAGACTTTCTCAAACAGTGTTGACAGTTTCCCTGTATCACTGTGTGGACAAGCAACCCGTTTCCATGCTGCATTTCAGTTCCTCATCCTCAATGCTCTTATGTTGCCTTTTACAGTATGTCAGTTTGCCCAAAGCTCTCTGATAGCCTACATCATAAAAGAACAACATAGGAATCAGTAAAACATTTGAATGTTTATTTTTACCTCTAAATTGGCCCTGAAAATGGAGTTACTGTTGTCTAGGGTCTATATGTCATTTTAATTGTATTTATATGGCTGGATTATCCTAATTGTTGGAAGGCGGGGCCCTTGGACTGTGGGGGTCGCCCTCCTTTGGGGGGGCTGCAGGGGTATACTTTGCAGCAGAGATAAACATAGCTGTGCACTCTATTACTGACGATTGGTGACTTTCTCATGCATCTTTGGCCAGAGGACATGGATTCAGTGTTTGAGCACTGAGTGGTCACTTGTTTACCCTTTCCACATCCCGTATCTGTTCTTGCTGAACAGTACAGGACTGTATCATCTGCATACACACGGAGTCAGCATGTAGTCACATTCAGCTCCATTAGATGGTTTGCTGTACTGGATGTAGTCTGAAATTCAGCCTGCTGTTCTCTGTGTTTGCTTGGCAGAGTGAACGGCTGCTACGAGGCTCTGTCTGGTGGTTCCACCACCGAGGGCTTTGAGGATTTCACCGGAGGCATCGCGGAGAGCTACGACCTCCAGCGGCCTCCGTCCAACATGTTCCAGATCATCAAGAAAGCTCTGGAGGCTGGAGCGCTGCTGGGTTGCTCCATTGATGTGAGTCTGGGGGAAAACACAGTTTTCTTTATTATTATGCTCATTAACATGTTCTCTAGTCTGAGCTTTTAATTTCCAGGTAAGCAGCGTTTGTTGTGTTTCTACTTACGTTTTAAATCTAATTACTTAACAGAACCTTGTATATGAAGCAAATCGGCTTAAGACTACAGTTTTGTGGTGATTATGATACAGATTTGTCCTAATGAACATTGGTTCAGCCAGTAGCTATTGTCTAATGTTATTTATGTACAGCTCTGAAAAGCCAGCAAACACACCACATCTAAATAAGTCGCAAAGCTCGGTTCTGTAAACAGAAATTAGAGCTTAGTCTGATGCAGTTCGGCTCTAAACTGAGGCTCTTTTCTCACTGTTGGAAACTGGTCCCTCCTCCTGCTCTGAGGTCAAGCAAGTAAAGAAAAGGTATCTGCTGTACTTCGTTGCCTTGTACATGTGTAATGACAATAAAGTTGAATCTAATCTAGTGAGCATGAAAACCATCCACAGAGATGGAAACCAGGAAGAGGAGACGAGATCAAAATAAAAGTCTTGGCTTCATCTTTAGAGATTCATCTGAGGAAAAGTTTAATTTGACAGATGTTTATTTTACTCTTGGTGATGGGGGTGAGGGTGATGATCTGTCTGTTGCTGTCTTGGTGCAGATCACCAGCGCTGCAGACTCGGAGGCCATCACGCGTCAGAAGCTGGTGAAAGGCCACGCCTACTCGCTGACGGGTGCTGTGGAGGTAACTTCACACCTTAAAATGAAAGAAGACAAAGCCGTGTAGAACAAGAGGAGCGTCAGATATCTTTTGTTTTGTTTGTAGGTGAAGTACCGGGGTCGACAGGAGAAGCTGGTGAGGGTGAGGAACCCCTGGGGTCAGGTGGAGTGGACCGGAGCTTGGAGCGACGGGTAACTAAGACGGACATGAACACAGCTACACACTGGGAAATGACAAACACACACACATATACCGGTGAACCTGAACTAGATCCCTGTTTTTACTGTACTTTTAAGTGCTTTTTACTAAGCGCATTTCTAGGATTTCTTGTAAAGTGCTGCACAGAGTCTACTCTGTTGTCATGTTACTGTGTTTGTGCAGGTCGTCTGAGTGGAACGACATGCAGGGAGACTGTCCACAAGCCAACGCAGAGGACGGAGAGTTCTGGTAAGTGAATACCACCACAGATGTACACCATATTGCTCCATCAGGTCAGAAGGTTGGGACTGGTCTTTAGGAGGTCAAAGGTCACGTGGTGGCTGTGGCTGCAGAGTGAGAGCTCCTCTCTGTCCTGTCTTTGCAGGATGTCCTTCAGCGACTTCCAGCGTCAGTACTCTCGTATTGAGTTGTGCACTCTGACCCCCGACGCCATCGAAAATGACTCAGTCAAACCCTGGAGTGTCAGCAAGTTCAATGGCACCTGGAGGAGAGGCTCCACCGCTGGAGGCTGCAGGAATCATCCCTGTTAGTACTGAAACCACTTAAAGCAGCAGCCTGTCAGTAGCTGTAGTGAGTTGTTGATGAAAGGCACATATACTGTCTCCAAAGTTCAGACAGAATCAACAAGTAGGAAGCATCTTAGCTGAAAGAACCCGAGCTTTGATCAAGGCTGATCCCATCTGATTAGACCTTCACTGCTATGGGGAGGGTTTGTTCTGTGAAGCTTTGCGAGGGTGTGGCTGTGGCTCATTTAAAGCAGATTGTGATGGTGGAGTGATGGAGCTGCAGTCAGGGGATGTTCCTGATGCAACTGAAGCTGTTTTCCTCTGCAGACACCTTCTGGATGGATCCTCAGTATGTGATCAAACTGGATGAGGAAGACGATGACCCAGATGATAACAAGGTGGGCTGCAGCTTTGTGGTCGGGCTGATCCAGAAGAACCGCAGAAAGCTGCGGAAACAAGGAGAGGATATGCTCACCATCGGTTTCGCCATCTATGAGGTGAGCTTGAAGAGTCTGCTTCAAGTCTAAGATCAGGATAGGGAGACTGACTTCCTACAGCTTAACAGGTTCATCCATGAACCCACACTGACCCTTTTCTGTCTTCTGTTTTATTTCAGCTTCCACAGCAGGTGAGCACTCAGCTCGTGACATTGTCAGGTTCAAGATCAAAAGCTGAAGAACACCTTGCTATTTGGCCTTCAGACCCACCCAGGACACTTCAGGATCTTGTAGTTTTTAAAAGTGTTGTTTTCTTGAGCTTCATTGTCGGTAAACAGGATTCAGGAGACAAACGAGAAGCAAACATGGATGATGTGACCTTGCTGTTCCTATTCTGTGAGAGGTAGTGATACTTTGAGTAGCCTAGGTGTAGTGAAGTCAGACATTTCCTGTCGTCAGTCACTGCATGTCAGCATCCCTGTCAATTTCAGTGCTGTTAATTGGCGTAGAGGGGACGATTTGTCTGTCCAGAGGGTTTGAAAAGTATCACAGGTCACCCAAAATCAGCTGTGAAAAACCAGCCAGTCTGGCGACACAGCTGTCATGTAGCACATGCTGTAATGCAACTTGGGCACAAAATAAATCATCCTTTCACGTCTCTGCAAGCTGATTTTTATATAAATGAAAAAAGCCTGGAGGAATTCAGCTGGTCTAAACCATGATACTCAGCAGGGATGGAACCGGTCAAACATCTGTAGTTAATGGTGTGAAAATAAAAAAAACGTGGTCTTTGAAATGCTAGAAGCTCTGCGTCATTGAGTCTGAGACTTCTACAAATGATCAGAGCTGCACCAGCTACCCACTTGCCCTGTCCTCACCGGCTGTCTCCCCCTGCAGTTCCACGGCCAGAGGGATGTGCATCTGGATAAGAACTTCTTCCTGACCCATGCTCAGAAGGCAAAGTCAGAGACCTTCATCAACCTGCGCGAGGTCAGCACTCGCTTCAAACTGCCGCCTGGAGAGTACCTGATCGTCCCGTCCACCTTTGACCCGAACCTCAATGGAGACTTCTGCATCCGGCTGTT
This sequence comes from Monopterus albus, assembly GCF_001952655.1. Lineage (NCBI taxonomy): Eukaryota > Metazoa > Chordata > Actinopteri > Synbranchiformes > Synbranchidae > Monopterus > Monopterus albus. The sequence continues at coordinate 280,661 of NW_018128115.1, read as the reverse complement.
CTCTGAGAAGCAAACCGAGACCCTGTAAGAGCCTGGTGATGTTTGGGGGAGGGGTAAAGGAGGAATATATGACAGCAGCCTCTCTTTCTTTGTTAGTCAGTCCTGACAGTCGTTGAACTAGAAATCCAAAGAATGGACCCTGTTTGGGCCCTGGTCCTGTCCACCCTGCCTGTAGGGCCTCTGTGGTCCCTCCAGTGTATCTGAATAGAGGTTTTGAGACCTGGACTGAAGGTTTACTGTTTACTGAGGACATGGTGAGAACAGAAAAGGTTTCTGTTTGCAGGCTGGCTGTCCACACTTAGGAAACTGTGTGTTACTGGACTTGTGCTGTGTATGGTCCACTGTTGTCTAACATGTTTTTCTGTGTCCTGTCAGACCCTGTGACGACCCGGTCAAGGCTGACATTGATGATGTAAGTCATTAAGGTTCTATATTAACCTCAGTCCTGTCAAACAGTATCAGTAGCATTACTGTAAAGTTGCCGCTTGAACTTATTCACTACCATCAAACAGAACCTGGCATCCAGCTTAAAGGGACACATCAGCATTTAGTGAAATAGTCATGTTCAGATTAATACCATCATGTCTGTCAGCTAATTATGAAGCTACATCCAGCAGCTGATTAGCTTAACTTGGCGTAATGACTGGAAACCAGGGAACAAGCGAGCGTAGCTTTGCCAAAGGGTAACAAACTCCACCCACCAGCACCTGTAAAAAGCTCTAATGACCATGTTAGACCTTCTTTGTTTTATCTGGGGGTAGAGTATGTGCGTGTGCATCTATGTAGGGTCACCAACTTCCAGAAATGGAAATGAAGGACGGCCTCGTTATGAAAACTTTTCAAACACATTTGAGATGCAATCTTGGAATATTGAAATGTATGCGTTTAGGGCCACTGAACCGTGAAACACAGCCTCTGCAGATGCCTGGCCGACAAAGAACTTGAACAGTCCTCCCTCTCTCTGTGTCCTCGTCCTGGTCCCTTTGTGATTTTCTCCAGATACAAACTGTTTAATGTCACAAATTCCTCTGTGACTTACTGAGAAACCCCTCTGGTAGACGGTGCAGTACTGCTTATACACATTGTCATTCACACATTTTAGCCTTTGATATTAATTTTCCAATTCTCTTCTGTATTTTTTGCAACCTTTTTCCTAGTTTTTTTGCCAGCAGACTAGGCAGATAGGTCTCCATTTTTAAAATCCTGCACCACCTGTGTGCCGTTGTATTGCAGCAACATTGACAGTGCTTCTCATTGAGTCATGACCAGTGAGAAGCGCCTTCTCTGTTTGGGTAGTGGTAGTTCCACTGTGGAACATGACAGACGGGCTGAGCCGGGGACAGGAGGGTTTCCTTCCATCAAACACAAATCAATAATGGTCCAAACTTGATCTCTTTCCATAAGCTTTGCACTAAAAGGATTCTCAAAAATACAGAACAAAGCGTGTCCTGTATCGGTTCAATACAAAACAGTCCTTTTATTTTCCAATTACGGAGTGATTCTGTGATTTACAGGACGGTTGGAGGGGTGGCGATCCTGTGTGTGTGTGTGTGTGTGTGTTTGTGTGTGTGTGTGTGTGTGTGCGTGCGTGCGTGCACACAGTTCTTGGACTCTGCACAAACAGTTTCCAGTCTTTTTGCTGCTTTGTGGAACAAGTGCTTTACAGGAGAATTTATTGTTTTAAATTTTCATCAACTTTATTTATATAGCACATTTAACACAGCTGAAGCTGAACAAAGTGCTTAACACAATATCCACAACACCCCTTAAAAACAACATAAACGAACAGCAAAACAAAAACATCATACTTAACTCAACAAGACACAGGATCATACTGGTTCGAACGCCAGACGGTACAGATGAGTCTTCAAATAGGTTTTAAAAGTGGACAACGAGAGGGCCTGTCTAATATAAAGGGGCAATGCATAGGCGCCCCACAGAAAAAGCTCTGTCCCCCCCCTAGATCTCCGCCTAGCCCTCGGTACCTCCAAGAGCAGCTGGTCAGCCGATCTGAGGCACCGGGAGGGGCTATAGGGATGTAGCAATTCTGTAAGATAAAGGGGGGCCAAACCATTTAAAGATTTAAAAACAAATAAAAGAATCTTAAAATGGATTCTAAAACACACCGCCAGCCAATGCAGGGAAGCCAAAATGGGTGTGATGTGGTCACTTTTACGCACTCCAACCAGTAGACGAGCAGCAGCATTTTGGACTCTAATTTTTTAAATTTTAGTAGTGATGATTTCAGTGTGTTCACCAAGTTAATATCTGACATCTGGAACAGTTCAAGAAACACAAGTGTTTGTAATACAACTCAAGTTGTGATAAACTAGAACTATCCCAGATGTTGTTATTATCATGTTGCTGTTGTTGTTTCTCAGGAAATGGTGTCAGAGTCAGAGTTGGATTCAGGATTCAGAAACCTCTTCACTAAACTCGCCAGTGACGTGAGTTTGTCTCTTCATCTTTGTGTGTAAAAGACTCAACATGGAAACTCTGCTTTACTCTGAACTTCATAATTATTCACTGTACACTACAACACAGGGGTCAACGTGCAGTGGCACACAGGCTACGTGTTAACAGACATGAAAGTCATTGTTATCTCCAGCGCTAGACATGCGCATGATGACCTGCAGTGACACCAGGTGTGACATTTTTCTGTTTGTGTTTCAGGACGGGGAGATCTCTGCCTCGGAGCTGATGACCATCATGAATAGGGTCATTGCCAAACGTGCGTTCCTCTGAAGATCCGACACATTTAAGGTGAACGCAGGCAGCTGAAGGTTTAACTTCCTATTTGTTTTTAACAGGCACTGACATCAAAACTGACGGCTTCAGTATGGACACCTGCAAGACGATGGTCAACCTGATGGACGTATCCTTCAGACTCTGCAGCAGCTCTGTTCAGAGGCTTCTGTTCAGCGACAATGAAGCAGACTAAACGCGTTGTTTCCTGTCAGCAGCTAACAGGCTAAAGAGAAACTAGGCTAGCATTAGCTTGTGAGGTATTAAACAATAACATGGCAGCTGAATAACAATTGCACACCTATTGTGTAGTAATTGTGTTCTTCAAAACCAGTCACCAACAATTCAACCTCTCTGAGGTGGGATTCTCTGTGTGAATGTGCCAGCCCTATGCTGCACACCTGTCCAGGTGACCTGGGGTCGACGAGACATCTGTTGGGAGAAAACTACAGCACAACAAAGATGATTGTTTTATGGGTGAACTGCTGTAACTCTGCGCTCTGAAATCATCTTCGCCAGCCAACTGTGGGTTTGTCTGTTTCAGATCAAACATCTGCGCACAGCTTTTCAGGGGTTTACTGAAAATGAAGATAAGAATTTTGAATTACTCTATTTAATCTGACTCTTTCACAGACTTGAACTGAAAATCATTTTTCTGATAAAAAAAAATATAAAACATATTTTTACGTTGAGGCAGCACAAACCAAATGTGACTAAACACATTTGCACAGACACAAAGCTGAGACAGAAAGCTGCTGCAACAAGCTACATCTTAAAGAGCAGCTTCAGCATGATGTCACACCTGGTCTCTGCATGATCTTTAACTCTGCAGCAGGACAGTGGGAACGGGAAGCTCGGCCTCGTAGAGTTTGCCACACTGTGGAAGAAGGTTCAGAGTTACCTGGTGAGACAGGACCTCCTCTTTAACATCCAAATGCCTGGATTCATCTATTGAGTTTTACAAAAGTCTACAAATGTCTGTTTTCATGGGTTTGCAGTCGATCTATAAGAAGAACGACCTTGATAACTCGGGGACAATGAGCACTCCAGAGCTGAGAATTGCCTTAAAAGATGCAGGTCAGTTTTTATTTTTTCTTCTTCTGCACAGCTTTATATCAGATATTAGACTGATACTGACTGAACTCCTCAAACGAGTTCCTTACCGTTAGTTTTTCCTAATTGATTTGATCATAAATAGTTGGTAACCTCTTTGAAAGTCTTCCACCTGAGTCTTTAAGTTTCTCGGCCTTTGCTTATCATGAGGGTGAGTATGGCAGCAGCACTCATCTCCTCTGTTGTTGTGCCTCTGACCTCCTCACTGTCTGTTTCCTGTCAGTTTTAACTGTGGGTGCTTGTTAAAGTCTTCACTTTTTCCAATATGGTTTGCTTTCCCCAGCCTACGGCTGAGTGCGCTGCAGCAGAATCCGAGTACGTGGTTGGATTTCAGCACAGAGCTTGGTCAGGGTGAACTAATATACTTGTTTCTCTGGGTGAGGTCTCTCTGATCTGCTTGTTTCTTTTTCTCGTCACTACCTCTGCACAGTTTTTAAATTTTCTGTAAGGTAGAGAGCTGCTGTGGAGATGGAAAGGATCTAGCTACAGCGCCATTCCTTAAAATGTCTTTACAGACTGTTAGATGCGCGTGCACAAATCGCGTGACACACAAATCACGTTAGGCTTGCCTGCAAGGTGTGGACCTGAGATCCGCAAACATATGGTGCGTTTAATGACAATTTGAAAACTTGGACTTTTTTCTTTTCAGGCTTTTTTCCAGAAATAAAACCGCTTGTCACCTCGATTGGACTTTAACTGAATATGTACTTTAACGTGAAATATTCCAATGTCATGTAGCTTGATCTTGTAATGAGAACATTCCTGTGTTGTAGGCTAATATCATTTCACTATCAATATTTAAGATGATGCCAGTCCATAAGTTAGGCTACAGGTCCTCTGTTCACCTTAACTTGGGGGCGGCTGTGGCTCAGGAGGTAGAGCGGGTCATTTCCTAACCGGAGGATTAGCGGTTCAAGTCCTGGCTTGTCCAGTCCACATGTTGAAGTGTCTTTGAGCAAGACACTGAACCCCCATTTGCTCCCGGTGATAACACCGGTGCGTGAGTGCTTGGGAGTGCGAATGGGTGAATGGCCGAATAATGTGTGAAAGCGCTTTGAGTGTGCTGTAAAAAGCATAGAAAGGCGCTATACAAGTATAAGACCATTTACCTTGGGGTAATCTATGTGGTAATGGTGCTGCTAGCTTAGTAACCTGAGAGCTGCCAGCATTAGCTTTAACTTTCTGACAAACTGTCAGTTTAAGTAAATGGTCTTATACTTTATACAGCACTTTTCTATGCACTGCAGCACACTCAAAGCACTTTCGCACTATTTGGCCATTCACCCATTCGCACTCCCAAGCACTCACGCACCGGTGTTATCACCGGGAGCAAATGGGGGTTCAGTGTCTTGCTCAAAGACACTTCAACATGTGGACTGGACAAGCCAGGAATCAAACCACTAATCTTCCGGTTACGACCTGCTCTACCTCCTGAGCCACAGCCGCCCAATACGTGCGCCGTACCTTCATCTCCTCCATGAGCTGCAAGCATGTTGTTTCATATTGTAGGGGTCCCTCGAGAGTCTTTGTAAATTCGTACAAGCAGTGTCTGTAGCAGCGAGAGCAGTAAACTGTTTACTCCTGAAAGTTTTTCACTAAATGCCTGGTCAGATATTTCATCTTGTTTATGTCCTCTGTGATCAGATCTCTGTGTCTGTCCACATGTTCCTGGGAGAGGTTTTCTTTGTCTCTGTCTGCTGAAATTAAACTCCATCAGATCATCCCAGTTTCCAGAGAGGGTTCAACATGTTTGTATTTAAACCTGAGGGAGTCATGGTGACTCCCCCCTGACTCTCAGTTTAAAGCACCCCTCTGTTTACAGAGGGTGGTGGAAATGTTCCCACGGTGCTGTGCTCCTCCAGCCACAGGTTAGGGCTTATTATCACTGCTGTTCAACAGCAGCTGAGGTGATGTGTCAAGACTGAACAGTGAAGACTGATAATAAACAGCTTTTCCTTCTGTGGAGGACCTTTTATTTGCCTTCTGCTCACTAACATTTCTCTTCCATCACTAAAATGATGATGTTTGTGTGTTTCTCTCTGCTGCTGCTGTCTGGACTCTCTCCACCTCCACATGTCACTCTCAGTAAACTGATGATGATGATGATGATGGTATGTGGCATCCTGCTGCATCAGTTTGGGTTTGTTAGCAATAGCACTGTTAGCTTTAGCAGTAGCTGTACTGTCCTAGAAAGCTAAAATACAGCAGGAGGAGGGAAAAAAAGTAATAGTTCACTTTGCGAGATCTTGCAAACTGAATCATTGATTACTTTTCTCTTCCTGTGTCCCCTCCTGGGCTCCGTACATCAGCACTACTGTACAAAACAGCATGTACAGTTTTCAATAGCTATAAAATGGAGCTAAAAAACCCACAGTATACTTACTGTATGGATGTCTCACAAACTTAGGATCTTACTATGTGTATCTCTTCAATACTAATATGAATATTAGTATTACAAATATTTAATCAACAGACATTTAGCGAAACATTGAATTTACATTGAGCCAGCCGTAACAATAAAAGATGTTTGCCATAGCTGTCGCTCCGTTTGCTTTAACATCACTGTGTCAAGACATGTTCATGCTAATGTCATGAATCTGAAGACATTTACATGTAAACCTTTGTTTCTCTCATGTTTTCATATTTGTTTTCTAAGACTACAGCATTCAGATTGAAAACCCCAAACTCCAGAAAACAAGATGTTTTCAGATATTCTTACATTAGCATGATGATTTTTGCACAAAGCTGCTGCTCCACAGTAAAACCTTGTGTCCTCCTCCAGGTTTCACTCTCAACAACACCATCTACCAGCTGCTGGTGGCTCGATACGCCACCGACGACATGATCCTCGACTTTGACAACTTTGTGTGCTGTCTGATGAGGTTGGAGATGATGTTCAGTGAGTCAGTCATTTAGCTAACACACATTACAGCAAAGCTAATGGTTCTGTCAGACTCTCGCTTCCTTACCTGAGACCTGGAGAAGGCGTCAGTTAAATCAGTTTCAGGTGAAGTGAAGGTTTATTCTCCATGAGAAAGTTGGTATAATTACATACTTTTATACTATTTGATCATTTGGTGTGTAGCAAACAGTAAAAGGTGTCAAGTAATAAAAAGTCAAATTGAAAGCATATAGCAAGCCGATGAGCACTTTTTTCATCATGGATTGTTGCCTTCGTACGGCAGTCCAGGGGGTCAGTAGGCGATTTTCACCCCACTGTCTCATAAGTTAATACAATCAGGGAAAAAATTATTTGAACCCCAGCTGATTTTGTAAGTTTGCCCACTAACAAAGAAATGATCAGTCTACAATGTCAATGGTAGGTTTTTGTGAACAGTGAGAGACACAACAGTAACAAAAAAATCCAGAAAAATGCATTACAAAAAAGTTATACATTAATTTGCATTTTCATGAATGAAATAAGTATTTGATCCCCTATCAGTCAGCAAGATCTCTGGCTCCCAGGTGTATTTCGTTACCTGTATAAAAGAGACCTGTCCACAGAAGCAATCAATCAATCCAGATTCCAAACTCTTCACCATGGCCAAGACCAAAGAGCTTTCCAAGGATGTCAGGGACAAGATTGTGGACCTACACAAGGCTGGAATGGGCTACAAGACCATCGCCAAGCAGCTGGGTGAGAAGGTGACAACAGTTGGTGCGATTATTCGCAAATGGAAGAAACATAAATTAACTGCCAATCTCCCTCGGTCTGGAGCTCCGTGCAAGATCTCACCTTGTGGAGTTTCAATGATAATGAGAACGGTGAGGAATCAGCCCAGAACTACTCGGGAGGAACTTGTCAATGATCTCAAAGCAGCTGGGACCATAGTCACCAAAAAAACAGTTGGTAACACGACTACACCGTGAAGGACTGAAATCCTGCTGTGCCCGCAAGGTCCCCCTGCTCAAGAAAGCACATCTACTGGCCCGTTTGAAGTTTGCCACTGAACATCTGACTGATTCAGAGGAAGACTGGGTAAAAGTGTTGTGGTGCGATGAGACCAAAATCGAGTTCTTTGGCATCAACTCAACTCACCGTGTTTGGAGGAGGAGGAATGCTGCCTATGACTCCAAAAACACTGTCCCCACCATCAAATATGGAGGTGGAAACATTATGCTTTGGGGGTGTTTTTCTGCCAAGGGGACAGGACAATTGCACTGCATCAAAGGGAGGATGGATGGGGCCATGTACCGTCAAATCTTGGGTGAGAACCTCCTTCCCTCAGTCAGGGCATTGAAAATGGGTCGTGGTTGGGTATTCCAGCATGACAATGATCCAAAACACACGGCCAAGGCAACAAAGGATTGGCTCAAGAAGAAGCATATTAAGGTCATGGAGGGGCCTCGTCAGTCTCCAGACCTTAATCCCATAGAAAATCTGTGGAGGGAGCTGAAGGTTCAAGTTGCCAAACATCAGTCACAAAACATTAATGACTTGGAGAGGAATCTGCAAAGAGGAGTGGGGAAACGTCTGACCTCTGTGATTGCCAACAAAGGTTTTGCCACCAAGTACTAAAGCACATTTTGCAAAGGGATCAAATACTTATTTCATTCATGAAAATGCAAATTAATGTATAACTTTTTTTGTAATGCATTTTTCTGGATTTTTTTTGTTATTGTTGTGTCTCTCACTGTTCACATAAACCTACCACTGACATTGTAGACTGATCATTTCTTTGTTAGTGGGCAAATTTACAAAATCAGCTGGGGTTCAAAAAATTTTTTCCCTGACTGTAGCTCCAGGTAGTCAGCCTCAGGTGTCTCTTCTGCTGATGTTGACTGAATCTGTCAGACTTTAAATGTGCCCGAGAAACTCTGATGTGTGATCCATCCTCCTCTTCAGAGATCTTTATGAAGCTCGACATGAACAACAGCGGCTCCATCGAGCTCAACTTTAACCAGGTGAGAACAAAATGCATTGACCAGCTGAGGAACCAGAACCTGGTCCAGCGCTAACAGGTGGGTCAGCAGAACAAATCTACAGCTCATATGAAATTTGTTCATGTATTCCCCATGTCTGTCTGCAGTGGATAAACTTCAGCATGATCTGAGCTGTGGCTGCGTGTTTGTCTGGAGCTCCAGTGAATCAGCAGCACACCATATTCCTGTTTATAGCATCTTGTCATCACTTTTAATGTTTTACATGTGAGAGTTCTGTTTCATTATGTATACACTACCTGATGAGAGTCAATGTAGTCAATAAATCTATCCACAGAACTTTATCTGTTACTGTGAGTTTTGATTGCTAAATTAACAGTCCAGCATTTTAGAATTTTAGTGTTCATGGTTCAGTTCAAGGGTAGGTCCAGGACGCGTTTAGCACATTTTAGCACAAAGATTGGAAGCAGGAAAACTGCTAGTCTAGCTGCTCAGGAGACAAAAGACAACTGAGACAAAACAACTCAGAGGTCACTGTACTCTCTTTAAAACACAATAATCACAAAAATCTGGGTGGAGAATGATAATGATCAAAAATGGGCAATGGGGAGGTGTTAGCTAGCTCTATCAAAAATATAAAGCTGCTAACAGCTGCATAATCAGCTCTATATCAGGTGTTTATAGCCAGTGTATTACTGAGCTTTCATATTTGACAATGTGCTAGATGCTTCTAGCTAACTGAGGATATGGAAGCCACAAACAGCATTTTCAGTGGTGTAGCTAACCAGAACCTGTTTAGCATAACTTAGCACAAATACCGAAAGCAGGGGGGAACTTAGCTAGCTCCATCAAAGGAGAAATATAGCCTCCTAAACGGCTCTAAGTCTGATAACGTGTCATATGTTAGCTGCCAAACTAGTCATCAGTATTTCCTGGAATCAAATGGGTTTAGTTATGGCATTTTTAGGTCTTCTTTCTGTCCGCCCGTCTCTTATTCTAGTTGTATTGAATGTATATGTATAGTTATATATTTATAAAAATTGTAATTTTTATTAGGATAGACTTTCATATCAAGTCTGTGTTGTAACTGGGGGTTAGTCATGTGTCGTTCCCATCACTACTGGGGGTGTGGTTGGTCTCTTTAATCGCTCACTGTGGCAGTGGCGATGTAGCTCCGCCCCTCCCGTCGGGCGGAGCTTGGTACTGCAGGAAAAACATCCAGATCTGCGTCCAGAGGACAGTAGTACCACGGCGCGCAATCACTGCATTCTGTACAATACCGGCAGCACCCAGAGGCTGAGCCACACCCGGTGAGTCTGACGGTTTGTTTGACTGTGGTCTGAACTGGTGTGTACTGGTCTCTCTGGTCTGCATGGTGCATGTGATTCTGTAAAACGTCTCTGAACCGTGTGTTTATTGATATTCTGCAGGAACACGTGAGTCTGACCTGCAGTTTTCACGGTTTTTACGTCGATTCAGCAGAAACTGGACTGATGACATCATCGTTTTTATTAACCAATTGGAGCAGCCCTGTAGCGTCACGCTCCTGAAATTAATTAGCGGCTAATAGCACAATAACAACTACAATAATAAAAATAAATAAATAAAAACATCTGTAAACCCACAGAGCGCAGTAGACAAGGAAGAAACAGCAGGACATAAACCAAGTACAGAATAGTAACAGTGTTTTTAACGTAATTTTTAAATAAAAAAGACTAAATTCCTGGATATGAGCTTCTCAAAGGTGACCTAAAGAGTCTGACGCTTTAACTGGGGCGTCAGTGCAGACTGGTTTGGTTCCAGTTACACTGTAGTCTCATTCAACTGGTAAATAATGGGCTTGTAAAATAAAGCTGAGTTTGGATAATCTTTCCTGCCAGTGATATGTGCATTTGGTTGTGAGTGTAACTGGAATCAGACCAGTCAGCACTCACATCCCAGTGTGATGTTTTGGAGGAGCTTCAGAGAAAACACCCCATTTCAGAGTGATGGTTTAGCTCATGTCTTCTCAGTCTGTCACATCCATCTGATGAGAAGAAACTAAGTTGTTGCTGCAGCGTTCAAACATCGGACACAAAATCATCACTGGTTTTCAGTATTGATTCATCGATTGACACTGTAGGTTGACAGCATCAGTCATGATGCTATAAAATGTGAAGAGCTATAATGAATGCTATAACGAACATAACACTTTGTTTTATGGATTTCCAAGAATGTTTTAGTATTGTACTAACTATTGTAAAAATACAGAGTTTAATGGGTACACTTCCAGTAAATTTATTTGCTACAATTAGTTGGTGTTGTGACCCAGAACACAGAGGTCAGCTTAAACGTAAACAGTTCTACAGATGAGGAGAATAAAGTTTCAAAATTTAATGAATGAGTGAACATTTAGTTACTAAAATTACTTTCTTTGCTTTTTTTGTGTTTGTTGTGTCTTGTTGCTTTTCTTCTTTTGTCTCTCCTCTATCCACTCACCCCAACCGGTCGAGGCAGAAGGCCGCCCACCAAGAGCCGGGGTCTGTCAGAGGTTTCTTCCGTTAAAGGGAGTTTTTCCTCCCCACTGTCGCCAAGTGCTGCTCAGGGGGGATTTGTTGTTTTTGTCCTCTATAATAATAATATTAACAGTAAGGTCTAGACCTGACTGTGTAAAGTGCCCTGAGATCACTGTTTTTGTTAATTGGTGGCCAGGCAGCCACTGACAGCACTACCATCAGTAAGACATTTCCTCACAGGGATTAATAAAGTATTTGTAAAAAATGGAACTATATAAATAAAATTGAGCCAAATAATTGATAATCAAAATAGTTTCAGATTAATGTTCTGTCAGACTAGTTTCAGCTCTACAGTGTCTCAGTAAATCTGCACCAGACATTGGAATAAAAACAGCCAAAGTAGGAACCAGGTGGTAGAAAAACCTGGTTTGGCCATGTTGTAGTAACGTGAGCGGCCCCCGTAAACTGTAAGTGTAACTAACCAGACGTCTGTTTCCTCTCAGCCTCCTACGGGATCATCAGTCGGAGACCAGGTACAAGTTATTGTTTCTCTTTATAATGTGTAAGACTAAACACAGACCCAGGTTACAGCAACACAGGGACATGTGCTGGTGTGTTTACACTGAAGTCTGATCCAGTCTGAGTCAGAGATCAGTGAGTGTAAAGGTTTATCAGACACAAAACTGGACCAGGTTCATTACCTCAGAACCTTGTTTGGTTTCTTAAAGACTAGCAGTAGTGCTAGTTGAGGCTGTGCCTAGACACAGCGGCATACTGGAGAAGGGTCCAACTGCAGGCCTCACATCTGGGCCACCAACTCTGAGAACTCAGTCTGAGAGCCTGGGTCTGTGAAACCGGGTCTACGAGCCAATGGGAAGACAGGCGTGAGATGTGTCACTTCTGTTAATTATCTGTTTTATGCCTCTGTGCCAGTGATAGCCGCGGTCAAAGGCATTACATTTTCAGGCTGTGTGTCCGTCCCTTTGGCCCATTCTTGTGAATGTGATATGTCAGGAACACCTTCACACGGAATTTCTTCAAATTTGGCACAAACATCCACTGGGACTTAAAGAGCCCACAGTGAATTATCATCTTAGACGTGACCTAAAGATCAAAAAATAAGGTGTACGTATGTTGTAGTATTTTTTGCAGAAGCAACTCGGTTTATACACGTCTTGCAAACTCTCGCTCATGAGACCTTTTTTCTAACAAAATAAAGTATTAAGTGATAGTTTAAGGATTTCTTTGAATGATCATAAAATCCAGGCCAGTGCGTGTTCATGTCAGCTTGCCTGACATCCACTGGTGCCCCCACCTTATTGGCAAAATGTTATACTTCCTTGTTTATGTGTATTTTCAATAAAGCCTATTTTAAAAAAGACATCCAGCGGTTTTGCATCCGGGTTTGTAGATATATTTTCCCTCCTGCTGCTGCACTGTGACCAGAGGATGTGGGGTAAAATCCAGGGCCTGAGGTTACTTCATGTCTGGGAATGTTCCTGTACAGGGACTCGCTGTTTTACCTGACCTGGTCTAACGTACAAGCAGTCCGCCTGTGAAGCCCCTGAGGCGGTTAATGATCAGCCATCAATGCTGGATTCCCCTGGGAGCACAGTACCTGTTTGTTCTGACTGCTTGAGGCCAGTGTGTCTGCAGCATGTGACATGTTGCTGGTTAACCAGCAGATTAATGACCCATGATGTTATTGTCGGTGCTACGCTACCTGTTGGAATTAATTTCACTACTTTGGGACTGTATGTGGTGACGCAACGACCACTGGTTGGATTTACCGACCTTGGAGCCACTTGAAAGGGAGTCCCACTACTTGGTGGGACTAAAAGGTAAGTTTAATAAACACGCTGTGTGTCTGTTAATACCTTGTTTCTGTAATGTTTGAGAGAATTGTACAGCTGGAGAAGTTACTATGTCTGTATTATGCCAGTTAAAATATGGGGTTTCTCAGTTACCTGATTTGTTTAGAGTGTTACACATCTCTTTTCATCGATACATATACTGCTGTTTACCTATTTATGGAGGAGATGTTCACATTAATTAATGCCATCGTGGTTCACTGTGCTGTGCACTTACAACACAACACTGGCAGCAGGAGTTGTGTGCATTCACAAACTCTTCTCCTTTTTAGGAAGAGGCTCTGTGGTTCTATGATTCTGAAATAATTAGACTATTTGGAGTTATGAAGCCCCGTGACCCCGTTCAGGGCTTAAGCGGTAGAAAATGAATGAATGAATGGAGTTATGAGGGCCAAGCTAATTTAGAGGTACCCAAGATTAAACATTAAATGGCTGGAAACAAGCTCTTTAAGGATAAACGCATTATATTTTGGTAGTCAAAGGTCAAGGTCACTGTTACCTTGTGTTTGTCCGTTCTTGTGAATGGTTGGTGGAGGCATATAATCGTAAAGCAGCAATTCTAGTTCTTCTTTTATTTAACCAGATGTGAAAATTCAACTTGCTCAGCTGTAGACTTAAAGAAGTGTGAACCTGATGTTTATCCCATTTATCTCATTGTTGTGCGTTTGGTATAAAAGTCAAGAATTGTTACTTGAAGGTTAACCTGAAGTGACACGCCTCACTGAAGTTTCTTCCCACTGGTTCACACTGTCCCCAGACAGGAGGTGTGTAGCTAGATTGCCTGTGCTCTAAGCTAAATGCAAACACCATCATACTACCTTTCTTACAGTGGTGTACAGGTGTACACTTGTTTATTTTAAATGGACTGTATTTATATAGCGCATTTTTCCACAGTGTGTTACACTGGCCAAAGCGCTTTACAGGAGATAATACACCCATTCACACACAACATTCACGCACCGATGACCACAGGCTGCCACACAACGGCGATAGTCAAGCTACCGGGAGCAATTTGGGGTTTGGTGTCTTGCTCGGGGACACTTAGGCATGTGGGGAGACCGGGAGTCGAACCAACTTGCTGGTCAGGAGACGACTGCTCCACCTCGTGAGCCACAGCCACCCTCTATTTTAGCATATTAGCAGTCTTGGACAAAAGTTGACCTAATGATGGCCCTAGATGAAAAGTCGGAGCATCACTAAAGTTATTATGGTTGATGCTGATTCCAGAGGGGAACATGAACCTCTGAACCAGAACCAGAACAGTCCATCCAGTAGTTGAGAGGGTTCAGTCTGGACCGACGGGCCGACATTAGACCCACAGAGACTGGTGCTAGCACGAATACCCCATGAGCTTCTGTCGCTAATCAGGTTTTCTGATGTGTTGTGGGTCAGAATGTTTGGAGGTGTGTCCGAGCGGATTCAAAAGGACCGGCAGAGGGCTGGAGGTCTGGGCTCGGTCCAGCAGGCTGTTCGCTATCTGGACCAGGACTTCCAGGCCCTGAAGGAGGACTGTCTGGAAAATGGATCCCTATTTGAGGACCCAATGTTCCCAGCAGAACCACCCTCACTGGGCTTCAAGGAACTTGGACCTTTCACTGCCAAAACCAAGGGGGTAGAGTGGAAGAGACCCACGGTGAGACCCAGAACCTTTCTGCTGTAGACCCTGATGGGACACAGGGCCAGTGTGAGGACCACTATTACTGTGAACCTTATCACAGTACATTTACAGTTTACAGTGGTGCTGGTGGCAGATTCAGAGCCAAAATTCGTACTTCATAGTATTTGTAATCTTTTACAAAGCAGTGGTCCTTGATTTCAGACCACATTAAACTAACACCTAATGCAGCTTTAGTCCAGAGTCATCAGTCAGTTTCTGGTGTTTGAAAGTGTCCTCATCCCCTTTAGGTCTCCACCTGCACACATCTGTCACCTTTCATCTCACACTGTGTCTCACCTGCCTCCCCCCACAGCCCCCTTAGCTCCACCTCACCCCCTGAGGAGACACCTCACTGTTTAACTGTGATGTAATGTGATGTCAGACAGATGGGTATTTGTGATTGGCTGTTTCAGGAGCTGACAGGTGACCCTCAGTTCATCGTGGGTGGAGCCACCAGGACCGACATCTGTCAGGGGGTACTGGGTGAGTCTGTCAGTATCCTTCCTGTCAAAGTCGAGTCCAATTTATAAGCACTTTTAAAAACAACAGTGGACCCGAGTGCTGCACAGAAATTAACAGAAGGGAATAAAACAAAATAAGACATACAAGCTCCTCAGTTTGATTTAAGGTAAATAAATGTTTTTACCTGGGACAGTGTGGGTGTAGATCTAATTCAGGGGGTAGACTATTCCATAACTTCGGGGCAGCTATTTCAGATAATAAATTCAACACATTTGGGTTTTTCACAGAGGAAACAAGATGTCAAGAGTACGTGAACTTTGGCTGGATGAAAGAAAAGAACTGCGGACTGATCATGAAAGCAGTCGTTTTTGGCAGCCTTACTGTTCCGCTGTGATGAAGCTTCTCTGTCTGGTAGTCATGATTTCACACGGTCCCCCCTCAGCACTGGGGCTACAGCTTGGAGGACGGGAGGAGGTCAGAGAGAATGTTCTAACAGCAGAATCAGATCATGTGGACGGAACTGACATGGGGGAAACACATGGTCTTGATCGTTGGTCAGCGTCAGTGCGTGATTGAACTTCCCTGACGACTGTTGCTAGAAGACCAACTACTGGGGGTTAGGTGTTAGAAGCAGGGGTATCATGAATTCTTCTACAGCGCAAATGTTATTTGTACACACCCAGTGGTCAGTTTATTAGGAACACCTTGGTAAATATGAGTCTGACCCAACAGTCCTGCAGTAAATCCTTCAGCTTGTGTTCAGACTGTTTCACAGAGGTGTTAATTCACCTGTGTGATCGCTGTGGAGGCTGCAGGTTGTGCTGCTGTTCAACTGGTAACAGTAATAACTGTTCTGTTATTCCACCCCATTTATATCAATGAGTATTTGACTTGTTAGTTTTAGTGAGGTGTGTACCTAATAAAGTGGACACAAGCGTGTCCTGGCCAAGACCGGCAGATAAACAGTAACAGTGATCAAACAACTTCATAAACAACATGTCTCCTCTGTTGGTCACCGTTCAGTTAGAGGGTCGGACAGCCCCGCCTCTGCCTCACCATGAATATCAGGGAACAGTCGGAGTCTGTGTGTTTCAGGATGACGTCCTGCTGTGTGACTCCTGAGATTCTGCTGGTCCAGGATCAGCTGCAGATGAAGTTTAGATACTGGAAAGTGCTGGTTGGTTTATGTTTCTAATGAGAAATAGAGCTCTGTGATTGGATCGGGCATGGGTGGAACCACTTCTGTCAGAGTGTGTCAGTGGTTTCGGTTTCCCAAGATTCAACAGAGAGAGAGCCCCCACCTGTTGACACAGTGTCCTTCTCTCTGTAGGGCGTGTGTGTGTTTAAACATTGTAGTGGGGACGTGTTGACGGGCCCTCGCTGGTCTGTTCAGGGCCAGGCTGACAGTGTGTGTTGTGATGGATGCAACCTGGGCATGATGACTGGTAGGACCACCATGGACCTAGTCTGTCTCTGTCTGGGTCAGTTAGTGACAGGTGACATCACCTGTGTGTAATCATTGGCATGTACAATAAACAAACATCTTTACCTGCAGCTGGCCTTATTCTCTCAGTGGCTGTGCAGTCCATCAGGATCAGCAGACTTGGCGCCGTTTACTCCTGGTTTTAGCACAAACGTCTCAGAGACACAGTCCGGGAGCTGGTTCTGGTACACTGCGACAGTCAGGGTTCTGTGTGTCTGGAGGTTTCCGCTCCTTCCTGTCAGTCACGCACGTTGTAGACTTCAGTCTGCAGGTTTGTCCTGAGGTGCAGGGTTAGGTGTGGTTTGTTTGTTTCGATTGCACATGAACATACATTGCTGTAAATGTGAGTTCACAAAGCTTCATCTGTGGTCCATGGACTGATGTTACACAGTCAGCCTAAAACCAGAAGTAATTGGGATGGTTTAAAATCCTGCAGAGCAGCAATTAAAGAGAAACCTTATATTAGTAAAAGAGGACATGCAGGTGATGCTTGAAGTCAGCAGCAAAAGAGGCATTATGTCAGTGAGGGTCCTCACAAAGATAGAAAGTGTGAGTGAGTGTGGCTGATCTCCAACCAGCAGCAAGGTGGAGTCCTCGCTCACTGTGTAGTTGTAAACACAGCAGGACAGGAATGCTCCTTATGCCCCCCTTCCCCCACCAGCTGTGGATACACCCTCAGTGTTCGAGAGCACCGCAGGTTCAGACTCGAATGAACAGATTCAGCAGCTCACCTTGGCTCTGATGAGCCGAATAATCAAAGGTCCACTTACAGAAAATAAAAGAAGATGAAGACCATTACAGACAGCCTTTGTAACCACAGACCGTGTATAAACAATATAGAAAGAATTTATCTTTGTAAACGCTCTGCTGCATAAATTGCTTAGCTGGCGTCCACCGCTGCATCAGAGGTATCGGTCTAAATGTACAATGTCTGTGGAAGACCACTAGTTCTCAGATGTTCTGTAACTGGTGAATATATATGAAATACAGAGAATAGATGCATAATTCATATAATCTGGTATAATGGGAGACAAACATATACTGAACAATATAAAAACATTTGATAAAACTAGTACAGAAGTAAACACGATGAAATAGATATTTACCCATGTCCTCTCTGAACATTTATGAGCCGCACCTGAAGGCAGCACTCAGCTCATCACTTCTGACCTTTTATTGATTAGTTATTGATCAGAGAATGGGCTTTTCTGCTGAATGGAAACTCCATTAGCAGGAAGCACTAGCAGCTTAATGTTGTTGTTGATGCCGTTGTTTAGCTTAGCTTTAGGGTGTCCCTACAGACCAAGATCAGGATAATGGAGATAATGTTCAGTCTGCGCATTAACAAGCAGCTGCTGCACAAACATTTCCTGTCAGAACATGAGCCCTGGTCATTTCCTCCACTCATCATCATCATCATCATGTCAGGGTCTGACAGGAGTGTGCCCATTTGACTGGTGGTTTTTTATGTGTTTAGATCACGATTACAAGAAGACTCTGTTATGTATGTGGAGATAATGGTCAAATGATCTTTTTGACTCTTGATGTTTAATATTTCAGCTGAAGCATTAGGTCTGGAGCATCAGTCAGCATGTGAGTGTCAGAAGTTAATTTTGAGGGCTGAAAGGAGTTGAAGTGTCAGTTCTCTGTATCTGAATGAGCTCTGGTTGTTTTACAGGAGACTGTTGGCTGCTCGCTGCTATCGGCTCTCTGACTCTGAACGAACGGCTGCTGCATCGTGTTGTTCCTCACGGTCAGAGCTTCACCCACCAATATGCAGGCATCTTCCACTTCCAGGTGAGTCTCCACCTGTTTACACCTGACAGAGACCACACCCACTTACTTGTGTCATAATACCTTTGAGTGAAAGTCGTCATGAAAACTGATGTAGAAAACAGCAGTGACATTAATAACTACCCAAAGGCCACTAGATGGCACTGATGAATGTTATTTTACTGGTTGTTTCTGTCGATACTGATTATTTGTGTTGAATATCAGTTTTTAAACTACAGCACAGTCATTTATCAGACACCTTTGTCTGAAGCCACTTACAGTAAGTGCATGCAAACCACACACAAGCTTAGAGCTGTGAGCGTGTCCTTTGAAATGTCTGACTAAAATCTTTAGGTACAGTACAGCCACTTACAGGGTTTTGGTTTTTAGGAGTTGTTGAGCTGTACAGTCAACAGGTGTTTTTATCCTGCACTAGAAGGTGTTCAGTGACTGCTGTCCTGACTCCAGCTCAGTCCTCCACTGTGGATCTGGAACATAGAAGGGTCCTCTGGGTGCAGGGTTTGAACAGTTAGGCCCTGTAGACCAGCACCAGAGCCTGATCTGGATCTTGTGGGGAGTTGAATAGAGGAAGGCTGAAAGCCAGATGGGCAGCGTTCTGGATCAGATGTCTGATGGTCTTTTAAAGGCTGGTCCTTTTTATATTAATTTTCAGAGAGCTCCATACAGAGACTAAATCCAGCAATAGATTGCCTCTGCTCATGGTTATTGTCTGTCAGTCCAGGATTAGCTTGTTTGCCTGTGTGATGGACCTCTGGTGTTGTTCAAAAACTACACACCGCTGCACTGGGTGACATGTTTTTTCACAGCGAAGCCCCAGACCCGACTATGTTGCCCTAAAAGCTCAGAGTGGCCATAATTTCCTTTAGTTAGCATGAGTCAGAGTCGACTGCGCATACACGAGTATGTAAGTAAGTACTATGTGCCCCAGTGCAGCAGTGTGTTTCACTGATGTGTTTTTAATCATTTTTGAATAACAAACAGACAAATAAGCTGATCCAGGACTGACAGACTGCTGGGCATTAACCATGAGTAGAGGCAATTCATTATCGGTTTTAGTCTCTGTAAGGGGAGTGTTGAAAATACTGCGAATATGGAAAATGACCAGCCTTATTCTTTAAGGGTAGAGGCTCTGATGAGTGTCTCTACTTTCATGTTTTCCTGTACATGCATGGTCTTATGGAGTGTTTGTCTGAACATGAATTAAAGATGTATATCAAGCATGCATTTTTGTTCTTCTTTGTCTCTGCAGTTCTGGCAGTTTGGGGTGGATGTGGTGGTCGCCGCCCGGCTGCCGGTCAAAGATGGAGAGCTGATGTTTGTCCACTCGGCTGAAGGCAGCGAGTACTGGAGCGCCCTGCTGGAGAAGGCCTACGCCAAGTAAGAGCCTCCCAGTACAAGTGCATTATTATTTCAGAATCGGAAAACTATCATACAAGATTTGTTGTGTCACACCATACATACACTCAATTGACATCCCTTACTCACATTCATCTAATTAAAAACGTGTCTAAGTTAAAGCGAACCTTAATAAAAATGGACAACATAAGAGCAAATACCGATATCAGTAAATGGCCGATTCTGTCAGATTTCCACACATAATAAGTGGCTCTTATTGATCAGGGTAATGGAAGCATGAAAGAGAGTTCAGTTCAGCAACAGCCTTTGGAAAGAAGCTGTCTTTCAGCCTGTTAGCACATGCTTTGATGGCCCTGTAGCACCAAATGGAGGGCAACAGTGAAAAGAGCTGATGGGAGGAGAGTGTACTGTCCTCAAGGATATTGTTAGCTCTGTGTAAACAGCACGTTCTGAAGATCAAAATCAGAATCAGCTTTATTGGCTCAATACATGAGCAGCGCCCAGAAAGGAATTGGTAGTAACACCAGAGGAGCAAAGCACCAGCTACTGGTTGATAAAGTAGTCACTCGAGACTGCAAGACTAGGCACACCAACCTGTGCACTGCCTGGATTGACTACAAGAAAGCCTATGACTCAATGCCTCACACATGGATCCTGGAATGCTTGGAACTGTACAACATCGACAGGACTCTAAGAGCCTTCATCAAGAACTCAATGGGAATGTGGAAAACAACCCTAGAGGCCAACTTCAAGCCAATTGCACAAGTCAACATCAAGTGCGGTATCTACCAAGGAGATGCTCTGTCCCC